>NC_141698.1:1030386476-1030401476 GCF_964263255.1 Lissotriton vulgaris
TGACGAATTCATTAGCTGTTTCCAACGACCCTCTCCAAATTACACAAATGTCGTCAATGAAACGCCAAAAATATACCAAGGAGTTGGGGAAATGATCGGCGAGTACTTTTGTGAGGACATGCTCCTCCCACCACCCCACATGTAAACATGCGTAGGTGGGAGAGAAGCATGCCCCCATAGCCACCCCTCTCAACTGCTGGTATACCTCACGATTGTACAGAAAGTAATTATTGTTTAGACATAATTCTAGCATGCTCATTAACATATTGCTATGTTGACTGTAAGATATACTCCGTTTGTTTAAATAATATCTTACTGCATTTAAACCATCATTGTGAGAGATGCTGGTGTATAATGAATTAATGTCCAAAGCTATCAAAATAAAGTCATCTTCCCACTTGATGCTGTTGATTTTGGAAAGGAAATGGCCAGTGTCCTTTATGTAGGATGGTAGATTTTCTACATACTCGTGCAGGAATTGATCCACATACTTTGAAATAGACTCCAGTAAACTCCCTTGGGCGGAGATGATAGGTCGCCCAGGGACCGGTGATGTTTGCTTATGTATTTTGGGAATTAAATAAAAGAAAGGAGTGACAGGGAAATCATTTTTCAAAAAGGCGTGCTCTTGTTTGCTCAGTAACCCAAGGCGCTTCCACTGATTCAATTCTTTGTGGACTTTCTCTTTCAAGCTCTTGATGTCACCAAAGCTACCTTTTCTATAGCAGGTCGTATCATTTAGATGTTTCTCCGCTTCTGCCATGTACAGATCCCTCGGCCAGATGACAGTGTTGCCACCCTTGTCGGATTTGTTAATTATTAGGTTCGAATCACTCCTTAACTTCTTCATTAGTCGTTGGTATTGTTTCTCCATATATTTGATTCTTTTCTTTTTACGTGCAGTACTCATTCCCAGACCTTTCAAATCCTCCACAACTATATCACAAAATGCATTGATGTTGTCTTTCGGCATGATAGGGCAGAAAGTGGATGGGGGCTTAAAGGATGTCACACATGGTTGATTCATAGAAATACCAGCCCTTGAAAGATTTTCCTGGGTAGAGCCTGGTTCAAACTCCACATTCTGTGCCAGTTCATTTGCCACTTTCAAAGCATTTATATCAGAGGTCTGAAATATTTTTGAAGGTTGGGTTTGGTTGGTGATATTCGCAGCCCGAACCTGAGCATTGTTCAATTTAAAATGCTTTCTCAATTTTAGCTTGCGGATAAATTTGAATACATCGATACGCGTCTGCACGTAATTGAAAGAATTCTTTGGACAGTAAGACAAGCCCAAAGAGAGGAGTTGCATCTCTGCTTTGGATAAGGTGGTATCGGACAGATTGATGACAGTGTTGTCCTGTGCCTCTATTTTGTTTGCAGTTATGTTCACACTTTGATTGTGGGCTTCTGTTGAGTTATGTGGGGTAGGGTTTAATGCAGCCATTAGCGTTTCTTCCCTTGCCCTCTGCCTCTCTTTGTGTAACCTCTGCCTCTTGAGTTTTCTCCTTGCGCTGCGCTTTTTGTTTGCTGTTCTTCGTTTATTTTCCGCTGTTGGCGAGTTAGCGGTCGCAGCGTTTTGTGTCTGTCCTCCACGAGAAAAACCAATTCCTCAGATGGTGTATATCTAGTAGGAACTGATCCCAAATTAATGCCTCCTGCTGCCCCTTCGTCTGAATCATAACTGCTGCCTCTAGAGCTCATTTCAGGTTCTGATGACTCTAATCTCTGCTCAATACCACCTGTTGCCTCAACATTTTTTGCTGCCAGTGCTTGCCTTTTCACGTTGTCAAATTTGCGCGCAAAAGTGAAAATCCTACCAGTTTCATAGTCATTTCTGTCTCTTGCAAACTTGTATTGCTTGCGCTGGCTAATTGTTTCCTGATGTTTAACCAGCCTGGCATCAATCTCCTCCCTTTGTTTTTTGATGAAATCTTTGTCTTCTTCCATTTCCAACTCTTTATTTAATTCCTCTATTTGTTTTACAGTTTCTATGCGATCGATCTCAGCATATTTTATAAGTAAACAAACCATATTCATTGAGGCGTCTAAATTCATTGTGGCCCACTCTTTCAACAGGAGGGGATTAGGGTTCTCAAAAGACGGTGCCGTCAGTATCCTTAATCCCCTAGGCACACGCCCCACATCTTTATATTTTTGCAATGATCGGTGCTCCCACCATTTGGTGGTTTCAGTTCTTAGAAGCTTTTCCAAGCGTTTCATTTTGCTTTTTAAATCCGTTGTTTTCTCATTAGCCTTTACGTTGTCGTTTTTGCTTTTTAACGTCGGCAGATTCACAAACATTTCATCTGCCAATGCCTCCCGGTTCCTTAAAGCCTCTGCCGGTAAGGACATTCTGCTCTGAGCAATAAACCAAATGCCTTTGACCGCGGGACGAAAATACAATCCCCAGCGGTCTTTCCAAGCTGTTAGCGCAGTTCTCCTTTCACCCGCAAAATGGTTAGCCGGTAATACGGCGCTCACGGACTGGTCGGCTTACCCGTTTGGGATCCACGCGGTGCTTCGTCGATGTCCTCCGACCTCTTCAAAGCTCCTTAGCGGAAACCTCCGGGCTGTCCAACACTCCGCTCCGAGTTTCACCAATGCGGGGGGCTGTATGCTCTCCTACTCCTTCCGGGTCAATTGTTGCTTTACATATTTATACACATATATATACATACATATATATACATATATAAATACATATATACATATATATACCTCCAAAGCAGTTCCTTTTCGGGAGATGGTGCAGCGCTCACGCATGTGCGGTATCCTGCGGCAGAACCAAGCCGCTATTATCCTCAAAACTTTCTCCCAGCAAGGGAAAAACGGGTCGCACAGCCAACTTGGGATTTAAACAGCAATCCTTTTTATTTTTTTCATTTCGAAGGGCAACAGGCGCAGAGATCTACGCGTTTCGGTGTCACTCCACCTTGTTCACAAGTTGGCTGTGCGACCCGTTTTTCCCTTGCTGGGAGAAAGTTTTGAGGATATACATATATATATATATATATATATATATATATATATATATATATATATATATATATATATATATATATATATATATATATACACAGATATATATACATACATATATATATATATACATACATATATATATATATATATATATATATATATATATACACAGATATATATACATATATATATATATATATATATACATACATATATATATCCGCTCCCAGGTTCCAAAACTTTTGAAAGAACCACTCGGACACCTCGAGTGCTTTAGCTTGAGTTTATTCAGCATAGGGAATAACGACGCGTTTCGGGGATGAACCCTTGATCACGCTCGTAGACAAACAGTGCCACCATGTTTAAATACAACTCAACACCTCACGTGATTTTTACCAACAACTGTGGCGGCCATCTTTTAGCGTGCAATTCAGCAAGGCAACACGTAGTTTTCACATGTCTAATTCTGTGACAACATCATTACATGTCTCAACCACAAATCATACTGCATGTGATGCGATTACATTCCCGCTGTGTGTGGCTGTGACATTTGTATTTGTGATTGTTTTGCCCCAGTGGGCTAGTCACATTGAATAAGTCTCGCCCTAGTGGGCATTTCACAGTTCATATGTCATCATAATCCCTATTAGAATTTCTACGTGTTCATGATGTTTTGTAGGCCTCGATCTTCTAACCATCAGTTGTCCTTATAAGTTACAGTGCTCATAACAATCTGAAATTAAAAACATGACAATATTTAACTTTAGCAAACTGTGTTCTGACTTCAGATCACATCACTCATATAGATGAATTGCTAGCTCCTCAGTAATATTCAGCCCATTAGGAGCAAGGCTTTCCAACTCAACAATGTATTTTGATTCCAATTTACGCATTGATAGCTCACGGTTCCCCCCTCTCACACCGAGATCGACACTGTCAATCACCACTATTCGCACCTGGTTTTCGTCACTGTAGTGGTATTCAGCAAAGTGGCGAGAAACATGATACTGCCTGTTGGTGTTTTTTATGGCTCTTAAATGCTCCAGCACACGTTTCTTGGCCTCGTGCTTTGTGCTGCCAATATACCATTTCTGACAGGGACAAATGAGAACATACATACAGTGTGTGGTGGTACAAGTCAGATTCTTTTTTATCACAAATTCCCTGTTGAGATTCGGTATCAGCAAAGTTTGACAATCTATGCTATTCTTACAAGCTTTGCACTTTTTACAACAGCGAAAACCAGCCGGTTTTCTACTGTTGGAGACATCCCTAGATCTCACATGGTTATGGCTCAGTTCATCTCTCAGAGTTTTACTTTTTCTAAAAGTAACCTGAGGATTACTGCTCAAGTTGGTACTCAAGTGAGTATCTGTTAACAGCACATGCCAGTGTTTTTTTAAAATGTGTCTTACAGAGTTCGCCTGTCCTGAGAAAGTGGTGATAAATCTCACAGTGTCCTTTTCTTTGTTATCTTGCACTTTGGGATACAAAAGGTCATTTCTCTTTAAAGATTTAACCCTGAGCTTGGCTTTGTTGATGATGTTATTGCTATAGCCTCTCTCAAGGAATCTTTTGCACATAATTTCTTGTTCCAGTTCAAAAGATGAGTCATCGCTACAATTTCTTTTTGCACGTAGCAACTCCCCATATGGGATGCTGCGTATCAAATTGGAGGGGTGGCTGCTCTCAGCATTCAGAATGCTGTTACCGGCTGTGTTCTTCCGGTACAGTTTAGATGTAATTTGATCGCCCTTCACTTCTACCAGAACATCCAAGAATTCAATAGATTTCCTACTGATGTTGCTGGTGAAATGCAGATTTAAATTGTTATTGTTCAGCTCAGTTATAAAGGATGTTACAGTCTCTTCCGGACCCCTCCAAATGAAAAAAATGTCATTGATATAGCGCAGCCACAGGGCAATGTTGGAAAATTCAGCCATCACCATGGCAACCCGCTCCTCCCACCAGCCCATGAAAAGATTCGCGTAGCTGGGGGCGAAGCAGGTTCCCATGGCCGTGCCCTGTGACTGTCTATAGATGTCCTCATCAAAATAAAAGAAATTATTGGTCAAACAGATTTCGATCATTTTTAACAGCATTTGTGAATGATGGTAATAAGTTATGGATCTTGTTTTAAAGAAATGCTGTATAGCTTCTAGCCCGAGATCATGTTTAATGCAGGTATATAGGCTGCTAACATCAAGTGAGACCAGTAAGAAATCTTTTTCCCAATGCATTCCATCAATTACCGTCAGAAAGTGTGTTGTGTCTTTTAGGTATGAGGGCAATGCAATGACATACGGTCTTAAAAAGTAATCGATAAACCTAGAAGTGTTTTCCAACAAAGATCCTATTGAAGAAACTATGGTTCTCCCTGGAGGGTCTACCATGTTGTTATGCAGCTTGGGGAGTAAGTATAAGACAGGGATTCTGGGGTGAGCACAATACAAATACTTATATTCTTCTTCCTCCAGTAATCCTCTGTCTAACCAGTCCGATAACAGGCTTCTATACTTGATGTAGGACCCCAATACTTCAGTCATATTACTTCTAGAGTAGCAGTCCTTGTCATTTAACTGTCTCTGGCCTTCTGCTAAGTACTTCTGTTTGTCCTGAATGACCACATTGCCACCCTTATCAGATTGACGGATGACAGTGCTAGAATCACATTTCAAATCCATAAGTGCATTTGCTTGTGTCTCAGTTAGATTTTTCTTATTCCAGGGTGTTTTAACATATCTTATTTTCTTCAAGTCTTTTAAAACACCTTTCTCGAATATGTCAATCGCCTCACTCTGGACGTTAGGAAGGAAAACTGATTTGGGCATAAATGTACTGCCTGGGTACCCACCAATATCGTCCACCCATCCTTCCCAATCAGGAGTTTGGTTTGTCAGTCCCAGTCTGTCTTGGGTGGGGTATACTACATTCAGTAAGTCAATATCGCCCACATCAATAGAGCTTATAGTACTTGGATTACTATATATATATACACATATATATACATACATATATATACATATATACATACATATATATATATATATATATATATATATATATATATATATATATATATATATATATATATATATATATATATATACACAGATATATATACATCCATATATATATATATACATACATATATATATACATATATATATATATATATATATATACACAGATATATATACATACATATATATATACACATATATATATATACACATATATATATATACACATATATATATATATTCAATGAAAAAACCATTGGTTTTAGGCCATATATAGTTAGGAATTAGCATTTACAAAACCTTATTTTACTCGCATAAAACCATTGAAATTCCATATATAGTTAGAAGCGCTAACTATATATCGCGCACCCGCAATCCACTGCTGATGATGTCACATATTACATCATTCATGACATGGTCAGTGACATCACTGATGACATCACTGATGACATCTCAAATGACATCACTGATGACATCACTGATCACAACATCCAGTGATTGTATGTGTCTGTAAAGTTTAAATATGTTTTACATATTGAAGAATGAGTGGATGTATAAGTGTCTGGATGAAGAATTTAGTAGGTGCATGACTGACTGTATGAAAGAGTGATTAAATGTGTCTCACTGAGTGCATGGGTTAGTGACTAAACTGTCTTAATTTGTGCATCAGTATGTTTGTTGTTGTGTAAGCTGCTGCATGTGTTGATCAGTAGCTATAAGAGTGGCCATATGGGTTATTGATTGGTTGCCCAAGTATTTGAATGGGAGGCTGAGTGTGTGTGTGGGTGGCTGGGAGGTGCGTGACTCTGTGCATAGATGTGTAAGCAGTTGATTCACTAGGAGTATGAGTTCAAGAGTGCATGTGGAAACAGCTATATGGGCGGTTGACTGTGCATGGGTGTGTTGGTGAGTAAATGGATTTCTCATTGCTACATGTGCAAGTAAGTACGTATGTGAGAGTTGAGATATATAAATAACTGAACATAAGAGCCAGTGAATGTGTGAGTGGCTGTATCGATCACTGTGAGCTTGTATCAGGGATTATATAAGAGAGTAAATATGTGTTATTATATGTTTGAATAAGTAAGATGTGTATAACTGTATAGTTGAGGAAATGGAGGTGTGATTGATTCTTTGCATGACTGACTAGGTGTGTGAGTAACTCCATGGATGAGTGACAGTCTGTGAGTGTCTGTTTATACTGAGTGTATGTAAGGTTATATTAGAGTCTGAAGAGGTTCATTGTATTATCACATGAGTGATGTGATCAGTGATGACAAATGAGATGTCATCAGTGATGTCATTTGAGTTGTCATCAGTGATGTCATCAGTGATGTCATTTGAGATGTCATCAGTGATGTCATTTGAGTTGTCATCAGTGATGTCATCAGTGATGTCATTTGAGATGTCATCAGTGATGTCATCAGTGATGTCACTGACCATGTCATGAATGATGTAATATGTGACATCATCAGCAGTGGATTGCGGGTGCGCGATATATAGTTAGCGCTTCTAACTATATATGGAATTTCAATGGTTTTATGCGAGTAAAATAAGGTTTTGTAAATGCTAATTCCTAACTATATATGGCCTAAAACCAATGGTTTTTTCATTGAATTTTCAAGGTTTTGTAAATGCAAATTCCTAACTATATATCCACTATAACCTATGGTTTTTTCTTCGAATTTCATTGGTTTTTTAATAGCAAATATGAAAAGCTTTAAAATGTCAAGTACGTGATAGATAAAAACATTTTCGTATTTATGCACGCTGATGTGCTTTGAACGCTGCACCCCCCCCCCTCCCCTCTTTTGTCTTAGTAGTACTCTCTCTTTGCAGATACTGAAGGGTAGTTAACGCAGGCCTTTACCCCCGTTGTAATCCGTCGTGCCTCCTTGTCTCTCCATTTGATTGATTGTTGTCCAAGCATTTACTGTTTTAGAATTGGTTCTCTTTGGATCATTCTCTATTTACAAACAAGCACAAAGTCACAATACTCTGTTTAGTCTTTGCAGATAGTGAAAAATCGTGTAAAAAAATAAAAGTAATCGAGCAAAATCAGTAGGCCACTAATTGGATCTCTTTTTGACCTCGCTAAAATAGAAATATTAGGAACAACCCTTCATGAGAAATACGAAAATAGTGAGATGAACTGAGCTCCACACCATGAGGGCTGCAAGACAGCTCGGCTCCATCACCCATCCCGCACAAAATAACGACAAACCCTATGCAAATATTAAAAATATAGACAACACACCAGCAAAGAAACAGGGTAAAACATTTTATTAAAAAACTATTTACATAACGTTGGTTTATAAGATGATGTCAGTAGTGGACCGATGTGTGAATAGATCGAAAGCAGCACAAGGCTCCAAGATCCGGATGGCAAGCTCCTGGATGTTGGGTGCCATAGTTTAGAGTTCTGAATTTCAGCCTTTTTCAATGCCTGTGCTTTGTTGAATCAAAATGGCGGCTTGACACAAAGCTGACTCAAGCGTTGCTACTGATGCTATGCAGACCAAAACTGGTTTTCAGTTTGTACATTTTTCTAGATTTTTCAATCCAAGTTTGATTGACTTTGTAGAACGATGGCTTCAGATTTTCAACATACGGTGTGGTGGCGCTGACTGGGAGGGGGCGCTTCGCTCCTGCCCCCTCCCCAAGTAAGATTTTCATACGTGAAAGTACGTTAATGGTTTTGGTCCCTGAGATGCTTCGATGTCACTGCCATTCTCAAATAGCATAAGTTCTGGATGTTGGGTGCCATAGTTAAGAGTTCTGAGCAGTGCTTGTAACACTGTCTGAAGCTTATTTCCACCTACTGCAGCTTCACTATTCTCAAAGTAAGTGAGTGTCGTTTGTGGACCTGACTGCATTAGAAAACAATGTGATATGTTACCTTCCTAAACAGCTTGACGGAGGCCCCTGAGGGGCGGTGTGATGGCCATGGACTCGGAGAAGACGCTTGGCTCCGACACCCTCCCCAAGTCTTATAGCACTGGTGTAGCCTGAGATCGCCCCCGACATAGGCGGCCGGCTCCCGGGGTCCGGCGGAACTTTTTGCTTTTTGATGACTCTTCAATTCTGGACCTTGTCCCACAATCCGTTTGACCTGTAGACAAGCTGTAGTGGGGCGCCCCTTTATCGTTTTAGTTGCCATTCCGCCCGCTTTTGCTACACTGTGCCTCTTCCGCCATTCAGCTGTTTACCGCCCGCTCTTGCGACTACAGCGTCTCACTCACCATGTAGTTGAGTTGCGCCCGCTCTTGCGGTGCAGCGATAGGCGGCTGCCACAGGACTCTCAAAATGGCGGCCGGCTCTTCGGTTTTGGGCCTGGTCCACTAAAATGGCCCTGGGACACCTTGGAACTCGGACGCTTCCCTGATAGGGCTTGGGTCCCATTCTCGAAAAGCGTCCCCTCAGCCGTGAAGATTCTACAAAAGTCTTGGGGGCCTCCGACTCCCGCAGGCTTCTGGTGGGGAGCGGCTGCCATGATTGCTCGTGGAATGGCCACGACGGAGCTACGAGATGGTAGTGGTCTCATGCTGACTCCAGCTTTAGTCTGAAACATCCAGAAACACTATAGACTACCAATTCGATCAGTTCCGGTAGCGCCCCAACATGACCCGGAAGAGAAGAACTTGCCCTCCCCTCTTTGACTGATGGTTCTTGTTGCCTGTCCCCTCTGTTGTCATTTAACAGAACTTTTTGGACTGCTGAAAGGGGTTGTGTTCTGAACGCTGGTTGGTGGAGACATTTAGACTATATTCTTGACCTACGTTGTCGCGTAATGCGTTATATGACACGCCGCGTTAGCTCACCCGGAAGTGATCCGAGGCGCGGCGCGCAGCGCGTAACGTAAGCATAACAGGTCATGTGACTTGTTAATAAAACTTTTCATTGGTTCATTTTACTTTTGTTATTTTAATGATGTAAAGCTTGGTCATATGACCTAAAAATTACCCTTTTTATTGTTTTCGAACATTATTTTTTTTTAAACATATGTTATAATATTCCAGGCTAATGTACTTTCCCGGAAAATTTACAACTGTCCTGCAAGTAAAATATATTCCTTTTTCGAGAAAAAGGGCGTTTCTTCGTTCCATGACGGAGCCGTTGAGTAAAAGAGACTCGGCCTGCTGTCTTAGTCCCCGATACGCCTGATTATCAGATTCTTATCGATCACTTTATGTTGCAGGAGTGGCAAACACAACTGCCGTTGACCATTTATCTTTACTGCGTTCCTACATATTATACCTTTTATCCGTCATGTAATTGGACTGCTTTATTTCACTTGCCTTTTACTGATTCGAAAACAGTGACTAAAAGTAAAAACTTTACCAATGTAAATACTACTACCGTGTTTTGTTTTAAAAACCTTTATTGTGAAAATGTCAGTATACAAATACGGGCCTATAACCACGTGGGCCGGCCACGGAGCAAACTGAAATCGTATATGATGAGGAGACATTTACACTGTAGAGGAACGTAACGAGCGGGCCATTAGGTTGCAAGAACTAAGGTGTCTAACAGTTGCGGAATCGGTGGACATACATTTTGTAATTAAAATAGAACAGGGGCACTTACAATAACATTTTCTAGATATACATTTGCGGGCAAGGAGTTACGAGTCCCATTTATACCGGCGCCATTTTGGGCGAGGCCGGGCAGGTCCAAGATATAGTCAAAATGTCTCCACCAACCATCGGCCAGACCAGAACCCCTTTCGGCCCTTTATGCTACAAGATGGTGTCTTCCATTCAGAAAATATTGTTGGCAGCATTTTGAAAGGAAACAGAAACAGCCGTTCTCCTAGTGAGTTTCACATTGTTACATTTAGGAAGAATGTTGAAGAGTAGTATGTGGAAAATCTGAAGCCATTTTTCTACAAACTCTCAATCAGACTTGGATGGAAAAAAAAAACCTGAAGAATGTACAAACTGAAAACCAATTTTTGTCTGTATAGCACCAACAGTAACGCTTGAGTCAGCTTTGTGTCAAGCCGCCATTTTCATTCAATCAATAGCGTCCCCCTGCACACATTCAGGGACCTGATCGTGTCTTCAGATGAAACGGATTGTAGGAAAAGAAGCAGAAAGGAAAAGGAAAAAAGTTCCGCCGGACCTAGTGAAGCTGCAGCAGGTGCAAATAAGCTTCAGACAGTCTTACAAGCACTGCTCAGAACTCTCAACTGAGGCACTCAACATCCAGGACTTGCCATTCGGATCTTGGCGCCTTGTGCTGGTTCCGACCTATTCACACATCGGTCCACTACTGACATCACCTCATAAGCCAACGGGGCACCCCACGCCGACTTTCGGCGCAGCATTGTAGGATGGCCACACCAGTGCGGCAACTTGCTGGACACAACATCGGGGCCATCCAGATCTCGGCGCGTTCGACTCACTGTACCGCAACAGTGACCGCAACTCAGCTGGACACGCCGTCTTTCGGCGCAGCATTGTAGGATGGCCACACCAGTGCGGCAATTTGCTGGACACCACCTCGGTGCCATCCGGATCTCGGCGCGTTCGAGTCACTGTACCGCAACAGTGACCGCAATTCAGCTGGACACGCCGTCTTTCGGCGCAGCATTGTAGGATGGCCACACCAGTGCGGCAATTTGCTGGACACCACCTCGGTGCCATCCGGATCTCGGCGCGTTCGAGTCACTGTACCGCAACAGTGACCGCAACTCAGCTGGACACGCCGTCTTTCGGCGCAGCATTGTAGGATGGCCACACCAGTGCGGCAATTTGCTGGACACCACCTCGGTGCCATCCGGATCTCGGCGCGTTCGAATCACTGTACCGCAACAGTGACCGCAACTCAGCTGGACACGCCGTCTTTCGGCGCAGCATTGTAGGATGGCCACACCAGTGCAGCAATTTGCTGGACACCACCTCGGTACCATCCGGATCTCGGCCCGTTGTGCTGCCTTCGGCCTATTCGCACATCCGTCCGCTACTGACGCCGCCTCACGTGCCAACGGATTTTCTACGCTTTTTGTAGCCCTATGCCGCATAACAGGTCATGTGACTTGTTTATAAAACTTTTCATTGGTTCATTTTACTTTTGGTTTCCTAAAGATGGAAGGCTTGGTCATATGACCTAAAAATAACACTTTTCATTGGTTTAGAACATTTTTTTTTCCCAAACGATGAAAGCCCCACCTTGTTTCTGGATCATTCAGACTGAAGCTGGCGTCAGCATGAGAGCACCACCATCTCGTGGCTCCGTCGTGGTCATTCCGCGAGCAATCATGGCAGCCGCTCCCCACCGGAAGCCTGCGGGAGTCGGGGGCCCCCAAGACTTTTGTACAATCTTCACGGCTGAGGGGACGCTTTTCGAGAATGGAACCCAAGCCCTAGCAGGCAAGCGTCCGAGTTCCAAAGTGTCCCAGGGCCATTTCAGTGGACCAGGCCCAAAACCGAGGAGCCGTCCGCCATTTTAAGAGCCATGTGGCAGCCGCCTATCGCTGCACTGCAAGAGTGGGAGCAACTCAACAACATGGTGAGCGAGACGCTGTAGCCGCAAGAGCGGGCGCAACTCAGCTAGATGGCCGCCACCTGGGGAGGCCCGTTCACGCCGCCTCCCCCACGCCCCCCCCCGGGCCGCCGCACGCCAATTTTCGGAGCAGCATTGTAGGATACCAAAACCAGTGCGGCAGTTTACTGGACATCACCTGGGTGCCATCCACATCTCAGCGCGTTCTGTTGCCTTGGGACTATTCGCACAACAGACCGCTACTGACGAGGCCTCCCCCCGCACCACCCGGGACGCCCCACGCTGTTTTTCTGTGCTGCATTGTAGGATCCCTAAACCAGTGCGGCACCCAGGCGACATCATCTGGGTGCCGTCCAGAACTCTGCACGTTGTGCTGCCTTGGGACTATTCGCACAAAAGACAGCTTCTAACCATTGTTGCTTTTTGTGTTGAGAAATGTTTAAATGTTTTTAGTTTTTGTTCCGTTCGTTAAAGTTAATAGTTAATAAAGTTTTATAACCTTACTTTGTTGGAGTGTTATCTATTTTTTTTAAAAACGGGTGAATGGGGCCTTGAATCGGGTTATTGTCATGTGTGGGCTTTGGAAGTGGCTGCTGCAGGATCGGACATTTCAAACTCAAATGCACGTTCTTTTTCTTACCTTTCCGAAGCATGGAGCGCAATAGCAAGCAGAGAAAGGGTGATGCACGTGTTGAACACTACCTGACCTGGCAAGTTGCTGGCAGTGCCCCCCCGCCCGCTCCTGAAAGAGGAAACACACACACCGCCGCTCCGAGTACTTCACAAATCTTTAAAAGACCATGCGCTTGTTCATGAGGCTTAAATGGTTTATCACCTCTTCTAGAACCCCTGCATCGACCCTCTGACGTTTCCTGGAAAAATTACCATGTAACACAATACCAAGCCCTGTCAGCTGAAACCCCCAAGGAATCGTGGGGCATATTATCAAGGGGGTTTATCTCCGCTTTTTTGGCTTTAAAAGCCTTGAAAGCGGAGATAAAATTATCTCCCTATTACCAAGCTGTCGCTAACACCAGTTAGTGACAGCTAAAAGGAGATAGCGACCATCTTGGGCCCCGCTTTGCATGTCAGTGATACTTATCACTAATGACATGCAAAGTGGCGTGCCAAGATGTTAGCGACTGGAAACAGTCCCTAACATCGCTACCTTCTATTACCAACTTTTGGAGATATTCGCGCTAAGCGCGAATATCTCCAAAATCTAACACCTGCCCTGAGCAGTTCTTAGCCATGTTATCCAATGGGAGGTGGATAACATGGCTAAGAGCATTTGCTCGATAATACATGAATATCGCTGACTTTTCTGCGATAATAGCAAGGTTTATCTGCGATAAAAATCGCCGATGTACGGCGATAATTTTTGTCTCTAAACAAGTTAGAGACAAAAATTATCGCTAGTTGTTCGTAATATGCCCCCGGGTTTTTGCTTGCAGAAATCGGGAGGCGGGAGACTAGCACTGAAATCAGTAGTCACACGCCTGAATCGGGAGGATTGGCATGTCTGAATTCTCTACAGCTGGGGCCATAAACTACATCCGCAGGGTTAGGTGATAGCCTGGGACCAGCCTGGCATCTAAAATGGCTGCCGTGCACGACAAAATTGTGGCATTGGAAAAAAGGCAAGATGGCGCAGCCGCTGGAAGAGATGTATCAACATATATCAGCCTCCTCAGCCACCCTCAGGAAACATAGGGGATTAGGATACGTCTCCCGCACCCCCTTATACCTAGTACTTTAATTAACGAAGCACAAAATGGCGAATTCCCGTTTCGCTACCAGTTTGCGGCCCAGTTCGCGGCCCGTGAAGCGCTTCTACCGTGAAAAATCATTTTTTTTTATTTTCCCCACGGGACCCTTTAATAACCCCAACAACATTCCTAGAGGGTCAAGAGGGGGATACCTTGCCCCCTTTCATTAAATTCCCCCTTAGTTTTTCACCTTTTCTTCTCTCTCGATCCTACCGAGAGACAAGATGGCGGCCGCTCCGGACTGTCACGCAGCAAAAAAAAAAAAAAGCTCACGCACAGCCGCTGGAAGAGATGTATCAACATATATCAGCCTCCTCAGCCACCCTCAGGAAACATAGGGGATTAGGATACGTCTCCCGCACCCACTTATACCTAGTAATTTAATTAACGAAGCACAAAATGGCGAATTCCCGTTTCGCTACCAGTTTGCGGCCCAGTTCGCGGCCCGTGAAGCGCTTCTACCGTGAAAAATCATTTTTTTTTTTTTTTTCCCCACGGGACCCTTTAATAACCCCAACAACATTCCTAGGGGGTCAAGAGGGGGATACCTTGCCCCCTTTCATTAAATTCCCCTTTCGTTTTTCACCTCTTCTTCTCTCTCGATCCTACCGAGAGACAAGATGGCGGCCGCTCCGGACTGTTTAGAATGTTGACAGACACCGGAGAGCCAATCAGCTTTCTGCGCGCAAAGTTCCGTTTCGCGAAAAGTAAGCGGA
>NC_141698.1:1030406476-1030542476 GCF_964263255.1 Lissotriton vulgaris
CTGCCCCTACCCCCATCCGTTCCCTACACCCAAACACTACCCTGCAAGACCCCCAACACTACCCTAAACCCTAAAACACTACCCACAGCATGACCCTGCCCCCTAGTCCATTCCCTACACCCAAACACTACCCTGCACGACCACCCAACGCTACCCAAAACACTACCCTACACTACACTAACACCACAACACTACACTTATGGCCCTATCACAAGTATGTACTCGCAGTGGCGGTCCGACCACCGCCACACTATGAGCCCGCCTGCATTATTCTGAATGCAGCAGCCAGAGGCAGGAATATGCTTGCAGTGCCACAGTGATACCACCGAGCCTTTTCGGAGTTGCCTCTTTACTGCCCCTTTCATGGCAGTGAACCCGCCACTGGGCCTGGGAGGCATGCGGGGGAGCACATGCTGGAATTCCACCCCCTTTCCTTGACATGGTGTATGCCACACTGTGCAGGAATGTGCAGTCGGTGCTCTGATGGCAGCAGTCTGCCTGTTAGGCTCTCCTATGAGCACCAGAGCACAGCACCACACGCCTGCCTGACCAGGGTTTAAATCCAGATGGCCCGGTGGCGGCGCCGCAGGAGGGCCACCAAAGTCATAATGAGGCCCTTAATGTTTACTGTGTTTAACTTTTTACATATCTTAAAAAATGATATTTATGTGTATTTTTTTATATTAGTGTAAAGAGATATTTTTTTCTGATATTTTTGAACTTCCCATTATAAGTATAAGAAAATTATATTTTTATGCTCACTATTTTTGACACAATATTCTTTACCACAATATTTAAGGTTTCGATATTTTGTCAGTGAGCTAGTAAATATAACCCCTTTGGTGTCCAACACCAGCCCCAAGATGGTTTAGATTGGCGTGAGAATGGTAAATATAATCCTCTTAGTGTCCAACACATTCCCTAAAATGTTTTACATTGGAGTGGGAACAGTATATACAACCCATTTAGTGTCCAACACTTTTCCCTAAGTGGTTCAGATTGGAGTGGGAACAGTAAAAATAACCCCTTTGTGTCCAACACCTTCCTCAAAATGGTTTAGCTTCTAGTGGGAATACTAAATGCAACCTCTTTAGTGTCCAACACATTCTCAAAACTGTTTAAATTGGAGTGGGAATACTATATTTAACCCCTTCAGTGTCCAACACTTTCTTCTAAGTGGAATAGTAAATGCCATCCCTTTATTGTCCAACACCTTCCCCAAATGTGTTTAGATTGTAGTGGGAATAGTAAATGTTATCCCTTTACTGTCCAACACCTCCCCAAGATGGTTTAGATTGTAGTGAGAATTGTAAATGTAACCGTTTAGTATCCAACACCTTCACCTTAATGGTTTCGATTTTAGTGGGACTAGTAAACGTAACCTCTTTAGTGTTCAACACTTTCCTCAAAATGGATTAGATTGGAGTGGGAATATTTAATATTACTCCTTTAGTGTCCAACACTTTCTCCTAAGTGGTTTAGATTGAAGCGGGAATAGTAAATGCCACCCCTTCAGTGCCCAACACTTTACCCAAAGCTGTTTACATTGGGGTGGAATAGTAAATGCCATCCCTTAAATGTCCTACACTTTCCTCTGTAGATTGGGGTGGGAATAGTAAATGTAACCCCTTTAGTGTCCAACACCTTCCCCAAAAAGGTTTAGATTGGAGTGGGAATAGTGAATCAAACCCCTTTTGTGTGCAACGCCTCCCTCTAAATGGTCTAGATTGGAGTAGATATGCAATTTCCTACATGCATGGTAAATATTTGTATTTTTTAAAATACTAAAAGTACATGTATTTAATGTTTTTATAAAATATTTACTTAATGTAAATGTATACATTTTAAAAGTCATAGGGGCCGATTATGACTTTGGTGGACAAACTGCCAGCCCACAGCTGGTGTTGGCGGCGTGTCAGCTGCGCATTCAAGGTGGCGGCATACTTTTGCTTTAGGAGAGAGCATGAAGTCAATGCCGGCCACACTGCTGCGCCTCCAGCAAGTCAGGCGCACTGTTTACATGCACCATGTCGTGCATGGCAGACAGTGCACACACCATCATTGCTGGAATAGGGGGGCACAACATGGCCCAGGCCTCAATAACCATGGGCTAAATAGCTGTTGGACCCTTTTTGTGATCATTTAACTGGCTTTCCACCTACCTTTTCATGGCAGTGTGCCACCTTGAAAAGATCGTCAGAAAGGCAGGTCATAATACACACTGCTGTGCGCATGCTAGGACTGCCATCATTGACAGCCACTGCCCCTACCGCCTCAAATGTTGATGGTGGCGGCTGTTTTGTGGCAGTCTGATTGCAAAGATCATAAGCTGGAGATTGGACCGCTGAGGCAGTGGCATTCGGACCGGAAAAGACGGTTTGGCAGTCCCAAGACCACCAAAGTCATAAACAACCCCATAGATATTACTATACACAAAAAAATACTTTCATTGTTATATTTAAATAACTTTTTTTACATATATATATATATCCCAAAGTCTAGCGTAAATTACTAGCACGTGTCATGATCAGGCACTCGCATGTTCACGGTATATGTTGGCAGACCGGCCTATGCTCTCCTACGAGTGAGGATTGTCGCATATGCTACTCAATATGTGATTTTATTCGTTTTTTGCATACAATTTGTATTGTACATTTATTTGACTGATGTGTCACTACAACATGTCTGCCATGAATTGTTCATTGGTCCTTTCTCGCTTTCTGCACTACGGACTATTAGCGTCTCTCTGATTTGGTGTATGTTTCATGTGATCAAGGTTCTACGGAATCGAAACGTGCTGTGGAATAAACGGTGGTTTGGTACTCTGGCGGAGTTGTGTGTTACTGAGAGCGCGCTGATTTACGCTAGACTTTGGGAATTGAATTACCGTGTGCTCCGCCGGTGTGTGCGCCACTCTCCTGGGGTCCCAGCAGTCCGGAAGGAGCGCATCTGGCTGAAATCCTCCACAAAGAATTCAACAAAGAAGGTGGGGCACTCCGGGCTGTTTTCCAGGTGGATTTTATTTTCCACTCGTAACCAATGTGAACACAGTCTCTCAGGAAGCGTTTCGGCTTCTCGCCTTCATCAACTAGTGAGTATCCATCTTGTTTTAAATTTATAGTCATTTACACACATTGCAGGGCATGCCATCAGTAGACATGGAAGAATTACACTAAAATCATAAAAGTGTTTACGTCACATTAGAAACAAAAGCACAACACAAATCTGCCTATGTAGGCAACGGGCATTAATAATGATATTAATAGATAATTATAGTAGTGTTAGGTGAAATGGGAGCAAAAACAAAAACTGTTTTCAACATGTTTGTTTGTGTGGGAAGAATCACTCTGTGGGAAGAATCATGTTTGTCTCGGTGGGAAGAGTCACAATTGTGTATCATAGCTACGACTTCTGTTCATCTAATTGGAACAATAATCATTAAGACCCAGTGGGCCTGCTGTCATGCCAAACTCTGGCTGAAATGTATCCTCATGTTACAGCACTCGGAGTAAAATTAACAACGATAATTAACATTGAATAGCCTATAAAAGATACAAAATAATATCTAACGTACCTATACGCTATTGAACTTAAAATTAAAATCTGAGCCCTTTATGCATGTCCACAGAACATATTGTCTCAAAGCTCCTTGCTAACAAACAAAAATGAATATTCTTACTAGCACCCCAACTAGTGGATGATACTCTGCCTGTACACATGGATATCTTCCAGAGTTTCTTTCTGGTATCCGTGACTAATCTGAATGCACTCGCATTCTCTAAAATCTGCAAGAAAATGAAAACACAAAAAATGCCATATTAGTTGATTGATCACCAACCAACATACTCAAATTTTAAAATCAGTATATACAAAAATGGATCATGTGACAGACTGCTGGCTACTTCGGTCAGATATCCTAATATCTACAAAACTGACATATTGTTCAATTCATTAATGCACACTATAAGTAAGCATACCTTTCTTCGCTGGCATTGAGTCCCTTGGGTTCCCTACAATCTAGTGCACATATGTATTTAGATTCTAGTATTCTTAGTTTCTTTTCTCTGTCCCTGCTTCTCTCTTCACTCTTTATTCCATCATTAACAATGTATTTGAGGTTTTTTTATGTAAGTATTTTGGCACTTTAGGCAATGTTTGCTAAGACATAGCTGAGATCATTGTTTTTGACCACTCTCAAGTGTTGTAGGATGCACCTGTGAACTTGTAAGGTTGTGCTACCTACATATACCTTCCCACACCCACATTTTATGGTATACAAAACAAACTCACTCTTGCACGTGTAATGTTCTCTGATCTTATGTGTTCTATTGTGCAGTAAGAACTCTTTCAAATTCTCTCCATTTTTACAGGCTTTGCACTTAGTGCAATTGTAGAAGTCTTCCGTAGGACATAGCCAGGTTTTCTTTTCTATCCTTACCTCACTGTGTACCAACCTGTCATGTATGCAGTCTACCTTTTGGTATGTGATCAGTGGGTTTTTCGGTAGATCCTTACCTATATTGGGATCTCCTTTGACTACGTGCCAGTTTTTCTGTAAAATGGATCTTACTTTCAAATGTGCTGTGTTGTAGGTAGTGATGAACTGATGTACTGATTTCTTTTCAGTTCTACATTTGTTCTTGTACAAAAAGGTCTCTCTGGGTATTTCTGCTACCCTTTCGACTGTGGTGTCCAGAGTCTCTCTATTGTACCATCTTCTTTAAAACCTTTGTGTCGCGTCTTTTTAGGCAGTGGTAAAGCTTTTCTCAGTGTTGCAGGTTCTCCTGGCTCTAAAATATTCTCTATGTAGTATTCTACTTATCAAACTTCTCAGGTAAAAACTGCGGGCGTGTAATAAACTGTTCCCCGCACTAGGTTTTCTGTATAACAAGGTAACAATTTCTTTCTCAATTATTTCGATTTTGACATCTAGAAATTCTGCCTGGGTTTTGCTTATGTGGCTAGTGAATTTTAGATTAAGATTGGTGTTGTTGATTTCTTATACGAATTTCTCAGCTGCGCTGATGTCACTGCACCAGATGATAAAAATGTCATCTATAAAACGGAGCCACATGATGGTATTATTGCTCTGTTTTTCCAAGGGTGGATTATTGAATACACACACATATATATATATATATATATATAATATATATATATATATATTACCTACTGGCGGTCGCCAGTAGGTAGTTATAGTTAGGATTTTTTTCAATGTTAAATCTCAAAATTTTATTTGGAATAACTTTGGCGCCGGTTGACGAATCTGCCTGAAAATTTCCTCAAAATGGCCTCGCGGCGCCCCGGTCCTTCCCTGAGAGTTTGGGGGGGATTCGTCAAGCGGGCCGAGATAAAAGGGGGGTCCCAAAACGCGTTTTCCCCATGTTAATTTCCATAGGGCGGTCGATTTCACTTTTAGCCCGAACGGCTGAATGGATTTACACCAAACTTGGCAAAATTGTAGGGACTGGTAGCCCGATGTGCCTTTGCTATGTCTCAAGATATGTGCTCCAGTGGATTTTGAGTAATTTAGGTTAAAAAAATATATATATCTATAGGCGCACTCCGGTACGCGCACCGGGGAGCGCACCGGTCGCGCCGCGCGACTTGCGCGCAGAAAGCTGATTGGCTCTCGAGTGTCTGTAAACATTCTAAACAGTCCGGAGCGGCCGCCATCTTGTGTCTCGGTAAAATCGAGACACAAGAGGTGGCAAAAACAAAGGGGGAAATTGACCATAGGGGGCAGGGTAGACCCCCCTGACCCCCTAGGTTTGATGTGGGGGCCATTAAAGGGCCCCGCGGGGTCTCAATTTTTTTTTTTCGATTTTCGCGGGGGGGACGCCCGGTACGCGCACCGGGGAGCGCACCGGGGAGCGTACTATGGGGAAAAAAGAATCACTTTTAAAAATTGTATGTTTATTAATTGTTCTTTTTGTTGTTTTTTTTTTTTATTTAAGTACCAACATGTAGGTATCAATGCAGAGTCTATAATTTAATATACACCGTTTCCTTTGTAGATATCTTGCATGTTGTTACAGAAGTTATTGTGGTATATGGAATTCATAACATAGTCTGTCAGGAAAGCAGAAACAACATGGAGGCAGGAGATGATAAAGAGATGTTAAATACACATTGGAGATAATATAGTGGGAGAAAGGAAGTAACTATGAGCAAACCTTCTATGTAACACAATAAAGTTGGACAGTATACTATAAGTCTCACTTTATATTTTAAACATTTTTGATCTACTTGATGAATTACATATAAAAATGAATAATGGCTTGAACAATTTTTGATTATTAAATATAAATTTCTTCTTCTGATTCTTTTTCATAATTTAATAAAACTTCTAATAAAATGTTGTCGGGAATCTCTTCATTTACATTTTGTGTTTCCATTGATTCCACACACTCAAGTAATTCAAGGTCTAGAGACTCATCCATAAAGTCAATGTTATCATTTTCAGCATTTTTTCAATCATGGTTGCTGTCCAAAACAATTTCAAAAGAAATATTATTTTCTCCTTCCATTTTGTTGCTGTAAATTGCATAAAAAATAATTATATCAGTAGAGACAGGGCACTGTTGGGTTTAAGTTCAGACATGTAGTTTGGATTTTTTAACAGTGAAGTTATCTTTGGGCAGTGTATGGTATCAGGCTGGAATTTGAAATATAACAAAGAGTATGTGATGAAGCCTAAGTAAATTTATAATAATACAAGGGAAGCCTAACTCAATCCATAACTATAACAGAGAAGCCTATCTCAATTTATAGCTATTACAGAGGGATAGTATATAACTAACAGAATATTTTTTCTCAAATTAACTTAAAGTGCACAACATACTTCACTTTCCAAAATAACAACTTACCTTTGAGAAAGCAGTTGAAGTTGTCCGAGTTATTTCTTTTCAAATTACTTCAGGAAGCAGTAGTCAAAATGGCTGTGTTTCCTTCTCTTTTTTTTTTATTTATTCATGTACATAACCAATCAAATGTCAGGAAATAATCGTAGAAAATGAAAGAAACTTTTTAATTGGTTGTCAATTCTAACACTTCATATGTGTTTTGGTCATGTAATTTACCTCAGGATATTTAGACAGGTCTGCAGCCTAAATGTCCGAATGGAATTTCACCAAATTTTGGAAAATGGTAGGGACTGCTATGTAGTAGGGCCTATTCTATATTTGATGAAAGTGTCTCCAGTGGTTTTTCTGTAAATTACTTTCCCACCTTTTTTTATGGAGCGTTTACCGGTGCGCGCTCCGGTACGCGTACCGGCAGCGTAACGGGAGTCCTCCATTTTGTGTTTCGGTACAATCGAGACACAAGATGGAGGGCAAACAATGTTCGGAATGGGTAGAAGGGGGCACCCTAGACACTTCTTGACCCTCTAGGTTTTCTGAGGGGGGCTTAGGAGGCACATAAAGGCTAAAAAAAAAAAAATCTTGAATTTTCCGCGGGGGAAGCGCCCGGTACACTCACCGGTGCGCGTACCGGGAAGCGTACTTTGGTGAAAAATAGTGAAAAAAGTTAGAAAAAGATAAACGTTTTGAATGATCAGAGGTAGGGTAGCTCTGAAAAGAGCTTTTGGGTTCTGTGGTTGATTTAGGTACCTACAAGTAGGTTCCAATGCACAGTCTTAAATTCAGGAGGAATATTCTATTCCCCTCATCTGAGAAGTGCACACCATCTCCTATTTAGATGTCTTGCATGTTGTAACGCAAGTTATTATTGTATATTGAACCCATTCCACAGTCTCTCATGTAAGCAGAAACTGATTTATTCACATGTTTCCGTGCTTTCTCAAATTGTGGACAAAATTGGTTGGACCAGTTCCATTTCTGTCTTTGGCATATATTGGAATATACCAAGGCAGTTTGTGGAAAAGGTGTCATCAATTGATCAAAGGTGTCCTTTAAAAGCATTTCCAGACCAACCCCAGTCATAGTGCCCAAATAATTTCCACCACAGTGCACTATTAAGAGGTCAGGGCTTGGCAGATGCAAAAAGGTTTTCACCAATGGTATCAATTGATGACATCTCAATCCTCTCTGGCCAATCCACTTGATTTCCAGATTTGATAAATCAAGGTTGTGATCATTTCTGCTTGCTGCATACCTTTGAACCCAGTGGATGTAGCTATGTCCAAGAATCCATACAGAATACATGATGTGAGAAGGTTCTGGTGCAGTCAGATGAAGTGTGGGAATGAAATGGCAGTTGGAACAGTAGGAGTTTACAAAAAAATAATTGTGGAGTTTCACTGATCTTGAATCACAAGCAATGATTGGTGGGTTTAGACAGTTGAAAACTGAAAGTTAGGGTGCACGGTTGTGTTGTGTGAAAGAAGCAATTTGAATGGTTAAAAAAAAGTCACTAAAAGCAATAATACCCTGGATAGGCTGGTGTATTGAGAGGTCAAACATCCTTGCTGAGTTAATTTGCAACATTGTACAATAAACTTTTGAACCTGAGAGTTCAGTTAGGAGGGAGTTGCTATGGTAACAGATAGAAAGATCTGAGAGGGGGAAGGGTGTTGGTTTGAAAATAGTGAGGGAAGACTTTTGATTGGTTGAATTAAGGCATATGTGTACAAAGGTAGAGATTTTCTATGCCAGTCTTGGTTTCAGTGTATTGAGTGCACACCTTTTGCTCTGCTAAAGAAAAATTGGTGTGTGTGTCTGACACTGTTTTCAATCTTCCAAAGCATGTGTAAAGGTAAGAAATGATTTATTTAATTAAGATAGAGACTTGTTTGCTCTATGGAGAATATTTGGAAGCAGATAGTTATGTTTCAGAAGTGAAATTGTATGCTTGTATATAGGTCCTGTGTTGTGTTTCTAAAATGTTATTCAAAAAACGATTTGCGGGGCAATTCATTGGTATTTTCATTTGGCCCTTATTTATGATTGCCTTGTGCAGCCGGTGCATCACTTTAAACATGGGAAATAAGTGACGCTCTTGTGGCGCAAAGCCTTCATAAATAAGGCCCTGAGTTTGTTGGCTGTTGATTTGTTTTTTGCTTTTTGATAATACTTATTATGAACATTTGCAAGATAGTGGATTTGTATTTTGGGACACAGTGATGTTTCAAAAGTGATATTGGAAAGGGGCGACCACTCGGTCCCCCCGAACGTATGGTGGAGTACCCCGATCCCCCCGGGAAGCCATTTTGGGCGGGAGGCGAGTCTCGGCTGGTATGCCCAAAGCGGCGTAGCCGGGGCGCGCCTTTTCCCGCCCAAGAGGGGGTTGTCCTAGACACCAACACCGCTAGCCACACCCTGGAGGCGGATTGGAGGTGGGTTCACGCCCGCCCGAAGAAGGATAAAAGGAGCGACAAGCCAAGGAAGCATCCTCTTGTTCCTGTGCTCTGAAGCTGCACCTCCCCGTTGCACGTGAGCTCGAGGCGGAACGAAGAGCCAATTTTGAGAATTAACCGTGTGTTTCTTCTTTCAGTGAGTTCCGAGTTTTTCTGCCTAGGATCTTTTGAGGAGTATACGTGGACGATGCCTAGCAAGAAGATCGGAAAGAGGATCGGGACTGATCAAATGCTGCGTATGCTGATGAAAGACATGGCGGATATGAAGAAGCAGATGGCGGTAATGAATGGTGTGGGGGGGCCTAAGAGAGTCATCGGCCCAGCATTGCCGGGAGTGGTCCCGAGCGGGAGGGGTAGAAGGGCCAAGAAGGGAGCGTCGGGGGGGGGAAGCCCCGGTTCCCGAAGCACCTCCCGCTCCCCCGGTCACCCCGATCGAGGCCCCGACTCCGGTCCCAGATGTGGGCCAACCGATCCCGGTGGTAGTCACTCCAGTGAACGGGGAGGATATGCCTCCTGAGCTGGCTGCCCAGTTGGCGGCATGGTTAGGCAAAGAGAATGAGGGGGCCACGGCGGAGGAAGCCAGGGCAATAATGAAGCAGTTGCGGCAATCGAAAGATGCTGCGAAGGCACCGTCTCCTTTTGTTTCCCCGCAGGCTCCCGTGGAACAACAAGTATCGGGCGTTGGTTCGGCAGGAACTACGGTCACAGTGGCCGGTTCAGGTAAGCAGCCACTACCGATTGCGGGGGAGGGATCCATACCTTCAAGGAGGGAAAAAGTTGTTCAGCATATCCCGGTTGAGGTAAAAGAAAGGATATGGGCTGATAAATACGTGAACATGTTTTCCTTGTTGACCGATCATTATGAGATTGACCATGTTAAAAATCAAAAGGAGTTTCTGCACCCTAGTGTATGGCGCGCCAAGATGGCCGCTTTCAGAGTTGAGGAATCGATTGACAATTGGGGCAGAGCGTTTGGAATGTTCATTGCAATTATGGGGTGAACGTAGGCCCGAACTGTTGGTGGGATTGGCCGTGTATCAGACTCGTATCATGGAATTTTATGGAACATAAGGTGGCAATCAATGGCTTTATTACGATAGCATATTTCGTAAGTCCAAGGAGCACGACTCATCCCTGACGTGGGATTGTTTCGACTCCATTTCCTGGCAGAGATTGGAGAAGTCAGGCACGGCGAAGTAGCCATCTTTAGGGGGGAATATGGTCGAGTCTTCCCGCCATTCATCTGGGGCGCCATTTCGGGCGGGATCAAACAGTGATCAGCACACAAGGAGTAATGGCAACTCAGGGAAAAAAGGGGTCTGCTGGAATTTTAACAGGGGAAAATGTACTAGGCCACGAGGATCTTGCAGGTTTAGGCATGAATGTGCTGGGTGTGGGCAGTCCTTGCATCCCGAGACCATGTGCAGAGCCAAAAATGGTGATCCGGGAAGTAGAGGGGGCGCCAAACAGGTCTGAAATAGCCCGAGGGGCGCCTCTTCCTACCCCGATTGATATCATGGCAATGATTCCTTGGTTGAACGAATATCCGGATCATACCTCCGCTGGGGTGTTGCGAGATGGTTTTTCATATGGTTTCCGCATCCCGGCGGGGGATTTTCAGGGACAAGCGCAATGTAAGAACCAACTGTCGGTTCTGCAGAACACGGCGGTGGTACAAGCAAAGATTGGGAAGGAGGTAGCCCGAGGTCGGGTCGCCGGCCCATATGACATGCCGCCTATTGCGAATTTTGTTTGTTCACCCCTGGGAGTGGTCCCCAAAAAGGACCCAGGGGAATTCAGGTTGATACATAATTTGTCAGCTCCGAGGGGTCTTTCGGTGAACGATGCGATTGACCCGGGAGTTTGTTCGGTGCGGTACGCATCTTTTGATGAGGCCGTCGCCATGTTGAATCGCCTGGGGCCCGGAGCGCTGATGGCCAAATCAGACATCGAGTCAGCGTTCCGGTTGCTCCCGGTACACCCAGACGATCAGCATCTCCTTGGTTTTACGTTTCAGGGACGCTATTACATGGATAAGTGTATGCCTATGGGTTGCTCCATTTCTTGTGCGTATTTTGAAAAATTCAGTAGTTTTCTGCAATGGGCGTTCACAAGAACAACGGGGTTCACACATGTGATGCATTATCTTGACGATTTTCTGTTCCTGGGGGCAGCCGGGGACACGGAATGTGCACAGGCTTTGATTGAATTTTGTGATCTCATGAGACACTTTGGCGTGCCATTGGCACCAGGTAAGACAGTGGGGCCGTCTACTTCGCTCGAGTTTCTTGGAATAGAGCTCGATTCCGAAGAGGGGTGCTTCCGGTTGCCCGGGGAGAAGGTAATAAAATTTAAGGCCTCGCTTGAAAAGTGTATTAGCGAGACGAAGGTGAATTTGCATCAGTTGCAGCAGACTGTGGGTCCGTTGAATTTTGCCCTTAGAGTGATACCAATGGCTCGCCCTTTTTCCCGCTCTATTGCTCAAGCCATGGTTGGCCTGAAGGAAGGGCATCACCGCACAAGACTCTCGGCAGAGGTCCGCCAGGACATGCGCATATGGTTAGCATTCCTGGCGGATTTCAACGGTCGTGTGGTGTGGAACAAACCAGCGGTTTCCTCCGAGGAGCTGGGGTTGTGGACAGACTCGGCGGGGAGTGTGGGCTTTGGCGCCATTTTTTGGTAATCACTGGTCAGCACGAACATGGCCGTCATGGTGGCATGAGAGTGGGCTCACAAGTAACATTGGGTTTCTCGAATTATTCCCTATTTTGGTGGCCTTAACAACATGGCCTGAGGGGTTTCGTGATCAATCTGTGGTGTTCTGGTCGGATAATATGACCGTGGTTGAGTGTATCAATAGTCAGGCAGCACGCTGTAAATGGATTTTGAGACTGTTGAAGGAAATTGTCTTGCTGTGTATGAGACTAAATGTCCACTTTAGGGCAAGACATGTGCCAGGGGTGTTAAATCAGGCAGCTGATGCGCTTTCTCGTTCCCGTATGCAGGCCTTCTGGGGTTTTCTGCCCTCAGCGGACCCAGTGGCGGCACCATTTCCCGAAGCCCTCTGGTCTCTCGGTGCCCCGGACTACAAGACCTCGTGGGAGAGAGTCTAGCACCCAGGACAAGGAAGGCTTATGAAGGGGCGTTCCGTTCTTATTTGTCCTTTTTGGGTTCAGCTAGGGGGGAGCTTTGGGGCCAAGAAGAGTATGTTCTGAATTTTTTGCTATCATTACATCAGGCAGGCAAGTCAGTGGCTACGGCCAATAGGCACCGGGCCGCCATTTCTTTCATGGCACGGGCCCATGGCATACAGGATCCCATGGCGTCTTTATTGGTGCAGAAGGCGCTACGTGGGTGGCAACGCCGTGAGGGTTGCAGAGTGGATGAGAGACACCCGATAGGTCTTGAAAGGTTGGCCTTGTTACTGTCCGTACTCCCTGCGACATGTTCATCTCAATCAGAGACAGTGCTATTCCGGGCCGCTTTTGCATTAGCATTCCATGGGGCTATGCGGGTAAGCGAGCTAGTAGCTAGGAACAAGCAGGATACGGGGGGAGGTCTGTGCCGTGAGCACATTCAAATTAAGGGGGAGACAATGGTTGTCTCATTTGCCAGGTCGAAGACCGATCAGAAAGCGATCGGGGACAGTGTAGTGGTTCAGCGGATTCCGGGATCTCCCATGTGCCCGGTAGCATGCGTTGAGGAGTATTTGGCACAGAGGGTGGCATCATGGGGGGGAAGCTTGCTGAGGCACGCCGATGCTACCCCACTGACTAGGTTTCAGTTTCAGCGGGTGCTAACAATGGCAATCGCAGCCGCGGGCTTGAACCCATGCGATTTTGGAACCCACTCTTTCCGGATAGGGGCTGCTACAGAGGCTACAGCCAGGGGTCTGAGTGTGGAAAAAGTGAAACGGTTGGGGCGTTGGTCCTCGAATTGTTATAAAAGGTATGTGCGGTTGCACATGTTGTGAAGCCTATGTCTTGCACTCACGCTTCTTGTTTTTGTTTGGTTTACAGTGTCGCGAGCTTACGAGGCGGGGCGGACTGTGCAGTCGACCCGACACCTGGGGACCAGCGGTCAAAGACCACCGGCTGAGGAAAGAGTGGTGTGGGTCGTGGGCCACTCATACGTGAGGCGTGCCGCAGACGTATTCAAAGCAGGTGACATGATTCACATGGCTGGGGAATACGGGTACAGGGTGACCTTCTACGGAAGGGGCGGGCTCTGTATTGACCAGTTTCAACGTTTTATGGAGGGTCTGTTAGGGCGGACAAGGTCACCGCCAGCTGTAATCATAGTGCATCTTGGGGGCAATGATTTGGTTACCACTGGTAGACGAGTACTTCTCGAGTCGATACTATCCACAGTGAGTTGGTTGGCGAGAAGGGTACCAGGGTGCACGATTGCATGGTCCCATATGATTCCACGAAAGGTGTGGCGGGGGGCTATTTCTGTGGCTGCTTTAAACCATTCAGTGAAGAAGGTGAATAACAAGCTTGGTAGGTTGTTCCGTACGAGTACATTGCATTCTATTCCGCATGGATGTATCAGGGGGGACCATATGTATCTGGAGGATGGGGTCCATTTGTCCAGGGTGGGGAATTCTTTACTCATAGGAGACTTCGTAGCTTGGTTAAAGAGTTTGCAGCCATGACCTTTAAGTAGGAGTTTTTGTGGGGGGTCCGGATAGCCGGTCAACTATCCGGCCTGTGGCGGTAAGGTCATGATCGGTGAGCAGGAATTAGAAGATCCCTAGAGGTAGGGCGTCACCCATTATGGATGGGAGCGCCGGGGGGGAGGCGGCCATTGGCCCCTCAAACGGGGAGGCGGTCCCCTCTAAGGATGGGGACGCCGAAAGGGAAGGCGGCCATAGGCCCCTCCCTGGGGAGGAGGGGCTAGGGCCCCTCCTGTGAATTTCCCGGGGTCAGGACATCTGCGACGGCAGATGTGGTAAGTTGTGTTGGGTGGGAGGGGGGTCTACACTACCTTCTAGACACCTCACACGAGTCCTCGGACGACCACTAAAGATGGCGTTGAGCTAACAGGGGGCCCCCGCTAAGACAAGGGAAATTGGAAGTTGGCACAGAGGTACAGTCCACTGTGCGACCGCCCCTCACAAGTGAGGGGGGAGTTCAGGTTGGGGATCTGACACCGGTTACGACCTTGCCGTTGGCCCGTATGTTAGGATGTACAATTTCAAAGTTTGAGTAATGCATTTGCAGGATGTTTAGTATCGGCTAGGAGAACCTTTGTATTAGAGATGTGTTAAGGTCAGCCAAGAACATCGTAATGTGTAAATGAAATTGTACATGATATGAAACTGTTATTTTAACGTTTTTAATTTTGTTTCATATTTTAATAAATACGGCCGGGAGGGTAACTCCCTCCCGCCTTCCACAAGTTCAGAACCGTTTCCGTCTTCCCATCCTTGGGGGATTGTGTTGAGAGGGGGTGGCGGGTATCTCAGCCATATGGAAAGGGGCGACCACTCGGTCCCCCCGAACGTATGGTGGAGTACCCCGATCCCCCCGGGAAGCCATTTTGGGCAGGAGGCGAGTCTCGGCTGGTATGCCCAAAGCGGCGTAGCCGGGGCGCGCCTTTTCCCGCCCAAGAGGGGGTTGTCCTAGACACCAACACCGCTAGCCACGCCCTGGAGGCGGATTGGAGGTGGGTTCACGCCCGCCCGAAGAAGGATAAAAGGAGCGACAAGCCAAGGAAGCATCCTCTTGTTCCTGTGCTCTGAAGCTGCACCTCCCCGTTGCATGTGAGCTCGAGACAGAACGAAGAGCCAATTTTGACCCACCCACCAGCCCCTGAGGACAGCGATTTGTTGGAATAAAGTCGAGTGTCATGATATTGTTTTCTTGCAAGTTGTTTTGAATAAAGTTGATAATTTGGTGTGTAATAAAGTTGATAAACTTTTTTCATTTTCAGCATGTTTTATTCAGCAGAGTAGTTGCGCTGGATACCTGGTAGAGATTGTACTTGATTTAATTAAGTATAGATTGTTTTTTTTTCCACTTTAGTCTTAGATTGTCGTATTTATGTGGTCGGGCGGTAAGGTCATGATCGGTGAGCAGGAATTAGAAGATCCCTAGAGGTAGGGCGTCACCCATTATGGATGGGAGCGCCCGGGGGGAGGCGGCCATTGGCCCCTCAAACGGGGAGGCGGTCCCCTCTAAGGATGGGGACGCCGAAAGGGAAGGCGGCCATAGGCCCCTCCCTGGGGAGGAGGGGCTAGGGCCCCTCCTGTGAATTTCCCGGGGCCAGGACATCTGTGACGGCAGATGTGGTAAGTTGTGTGGGGTGGGAGGGGGGTCTACGCTACCTTCTAGACACCTCACACGAGTCCTCGGACGACCACTAAAGATGGCGTCGAGCTAACAGGGGGCCCCCGCTAAGACAAGGGAAATTGGAAGTTGGCACAGAGGTACAGTCCACTGTGCGACCGCCCCTCACAAGTGAGGGGGGAGTTCTGGTTGGGGATCTGACACCGGTTACGACCTTGCCGTTGGCCCGTATGTTAGGATGTACAATTTCAAAGTTTGAGTAATGCATTTGCAGGATGTTTAGTATCGGCTAGGAGAACCTTTGTATTAGAGATGTGTTAAGGTCAGCCAAGAACATCGTAATGTGTAAATGAAATTGTACATGATATGAAACTGTTATTTTAACGTTTTTAATTTTGTTTCATATTTTAATAAATACGGCCGGGAGGGTAACTCCTTCCACAACCCTGCAATCTCCTGAGGCGGAAGCCGGGAGACGACGGAATCTTTATTTTTAAAATTGTATCTTTCCTGTGTCACTCATAAAATACTTTGCTGATTTTAAACAAGCACTCACCTGGTTGCCACCTTCTTAGCGGGCCAGTGAGACGCTTAAACAGCGACTCCTTCGCTGCAACGACCACCTCAAAACAAATGTTTTGCCGCCATTGACGGCGAGGAGAAGAGGCCACGCCTACCTCTAGGCCACGCCCACCCGCCGCAGTATATAAACGCTGTCTCAAGCGCCACACGAGTAGAACCCTGCAATCTCCTGAGGCGGAAGCCGGGAGACGACGGAATCTTTATTTTTAAAATTGTATCTTTCCTGTGTCACTCATAAAATACTTTGCTGATTTTAAACAAGCACTCACCTGGTTGCCACCTTCTTAGCGGGCCAGTGAGACGCTTAAACAGCGACTCCTTCGCTGCAACGACCACCTCAAAACAAATGTTTTGCCGCCATTGACGGCGAGGAGAAGAGGCCACGCCTACCTCTAGGCCACGCCCACCCGCCGCAGTATATAAACGCTGTCTCAAGCGCCACACGAGTAGAACCCTGCAATCTCCTGAGGCGGAAGCCGGGAGACGACGGAATCTTTATTTTTAAAATTGTATCTTTCCTGTGTCACTCATAAAATACTTTGCTGATTTTAAACAAGCACTCACCTGGTTGCCACCTTCTTAGCGGGCCAGTGAGACGCTTAAACAGCGACTCCTTCGCTGCAACGACCACCTCAAAACAAATGTTTTGCCGCCATTGACGGCGAGGAGAAGAGGCCACGCCTACCTCTAGGCCACGCCCACCCGCCGCAGTATATAAACGCTGTCTCAAGCGCCACACGAGTAGAACCCTGCAATCTCCTGAGGCGGAAGCCGGGAGACGACGGAATCTTTATTTTTAAAATTGTATCTTTCCTGTGTCACTCATAAAATACTTTGCTGATTTTAAACAAGCACTCACCTGGTTGCCACCTTCTTAGCGGGCCAGTGAGACGCTTAAACAGCGACTCCTTCGCTGCAACGACCACCTCAAAACAAATGTTTTGCCGCCATTGACGGCGAGGAGAAGAGGCCACGCCTACCTCTAGGCCACGCCCACCCGCCGCAGTATATAAACGCTGTCTCAAGCGCCACACGAGTAGAACCCTGCAATCTCCTGAGGCGGAAGCCGGGAGACGACGGAATCTTTATTTTTAAAATTGTATCTTTCCTGTGTCACTCATAAAATACTTTGCTGATTTTAAACAAGCACTCACCTGGTTGCCACCTTCTTAGCGGGCCAGTGAGACGCTTAAACAGCGACTCCTTCGCTGCAACGACCACCTCAAAACAAATGTTTTGCCGCCATTGACGGCGAGGAGAAGAGGCCACGCCTACCTCTAGGCCACGCCCACCCCCCCCTCTTCCTCTTTTTAGGGATGTGCATTTACCGTACGCGCAGCGGACGGGCGCAGCGGGCGTGCCGTCAGCGCGCCGAAGGCGCGCCAAAGGCAAGCCCGTCTTCGCCCGTCCTCGCCAAGTCCTCGCCTCTCACCAGACCCCTTGCCCAAAAAATTGTTTACGACAGTAACACTCTGCGGTCGCTTAACATCGGCCCCAGATGCAACAATATAGAAGGTTGCATAGGTCGCACCTCCCTCTACTGCAAGCTTTGTAAGCTGGCCTTACCGGAACCATGCCTGATAAGCCATAAAGAGACTATAAGAAACGATACCTCACTCACCATCATGCAGCTGAACGTCAGATCGCTGGTCAAACACCATGCAGAGGTAAGAACTCTCCTTATGGACGAGAACCCAGACATAATGTTTCTAAGTGAAACATGGCTTAAAGATGATCTTACTAGCATCCCTAATTTAACAATACCTGATGGGTTCTCTATGACGTGCATCAATAGAGACTCAAGAGGAGGCGGCATTGCTGCCATCTACAGAACTCCCTTTACCTGCTCCTTCCAAAAGGAAAGTATCGCAGATTGCGAATGTGCCCGCTTTAAAATTTCCACAAGCCCCCACTGCACTTTTTCGGGCCTTTTTATCTATAGACCCCCGGGGCCTTCTACTAAATTCACGGAAGAGGTCATCGATGCTACACATGCCTGGATCACTGGCTCGGCGAATTTCACGATATTAGGAGATCTCAATCTCCACCTAGACAATGTAACTGACGCTAAAATTAGCAACTTTGTCGCAGACTTAGCCGCCTTACAACTAACCCAGCTGGTCAAATCTCCCACACATGTAGCAGGACACTTACTTGATCCAATATTTACTAATATTCCCGATGCCAAAACGGATGACCCTAAACCCATGGCATGGACGGATCACTCATTAGTAACCCTCTCCATTCCGAACAATTCCCCGCCCAAGAAAAAATTACCCACCTCCTGTTTAAAAAGACCCTGGCATAAACTCCAACAAGGTGACCTTACGGCCAGCCTGGGCCAACCTACCCTGGAGACCACAGACGACATAGAAAAATCTTATGCGTCTTTCCAGGACTGGATCACCAAGGGACTGGATGCCATCATACCAGCCAAGTGGACTAAAGGACGTAGTACTCCTTCCAACCCCTGGTTTGACGACAGCCTGAAAAAAATGAGGAAAGCCTGCAAGAAAATAGAACGTCAGTGGAGGAAGGAATATAAGCAGGATGATAAAATCTCATACCTGGCCTCGCTGAAAGCATACCACAAGGCAATTCGGATAGCCCGTGCTGCCTTCTACGCCTCTGAAATTGAATCCAGCTCAAACCCTACGAAAACTATCTTTCAAATAGTGCAAAAAATACAGAACGGAGCCAAACCAGCCACTCATATCACCTCCACGCAACAGTGTGAAGACCTAGCGACCTTCTTCACAGACAAGGTGAAGAAAATTTATAACACCTTCACCCAGGACATCCCAGGAGACGTCGACTCTCCTAAAGCCACCTTCGGAGATGCGAGGCTCACTTGCCTACCCGCCATCTCCAGTGATGAACTTGCTAAACTCTGTAGGAAGGTGAAGTCGGGTGCACCCACAGACCCAATGAGACCTAGTCACTTTCTAGGAGCCCTGGAATTTTTCCTCCCACCCCTAACCGCGATTCTAAATCTCTCATTTGCTACGGCCACGGTTCCCATCTGCTGGAAACAGGCCTGGGTAACCCCGATTATAAAAAAACCCTCCCTAGACCCCGCCAAACCAGAGAACTACCGGCCTGTCTCTTTGCTACCTTGGGTCGCTAAATTGGCAGAAGCCCACGCGAATAAAATACTCAGTGAATATATGGCTAAAAATAACATCCTGGACCCCTCCCAACATGGCTTCAGGCCGGGCCATAGTACGGAATCCGCGCTCCTCACTTCCACTGAGAGCCTGCGGGAAATCATGGACACCGGCAAATGTGCCGCGCTGATACTGCTTGATCTTAGCGCGGCCTTTGACACGGTGTCCCATGCCATTCTCCTAAAACGCCTGGAAGATATAGGAATCGTGGACTCAGCGCTCCAATGGTTTCGGTCCTTCCTAACCAGCAGATCATTCAGGGTATCTGCCCCCCCGTTTATCTCCAAACCCCAAGACATAGGGCAAGGGGTACCACAGGGCTCAGCTCTCAGTCCCTCCCTGTTTAATCTATATATGCAAACTTTGGCGGAGGTTGCTAAGAGATGGGGCCTCACAATGGTGTCGTATGCTGACGACACTCAGCTAGTCATCAGCCTTAGTGAGGCTCCTTCCCCGGAGGCCACCAATTTCAGGGATGGACTGTCTGCCGTCGCCAAATGGATGACAGCAAATTGCCTCCAGCTGAACGGTGGCAAAACCGAGGTACTGATAACGGGGAAAAACAGCAACAACTGGAACGATTTATGGTGGCCTCAGTCTCTGGGCCCTGCACCCCCTCCAAAAAACTTAGTAAAAAATCTAGGGGTGTGGCTGGACTCGACCCTGAGCTTCCAAGCACACACTAAAAAAGTTGCCGCAACCTGCACTGGACTACTGAGAAGCCTATACCACATCCTAGGCTATTTCGACTCCAAGACACGACAACTCATAGTGCAGTCTACCATCTTGTCAAGACTGGACTATGCGAGCGTCCTGTTGCTGGGAGCTAATAAAGCAGAGATAAAAAGATTCCAACGAATCCAGAACTCGGCAGCCAGAGCGATAGTAGGCCTCCCTAGAAGATGTTCAGTAAGAGCGACTATGCACAGACTTCATTGGCTGCCCATAGAAGCCCGGATCCAGTTCAAGGCCCTCCTATTTGCCTTTAAGATCCTGAAGAATGAAGGCCCAGAGCTTCTTCGTCCTCTGATGACCCCCTATAAACCCAAACGGAACCTCCGGTCTATGGGGCAACATCTAGCCCAGATACCCCAGACGAAATTTTGTCGCATCGGAGGTCGTTCCTTCAAGCTCCTGGGGGCCAAACTGTGGAACTCCCTCCCTCTCCACATACGTTGCATGGATGATTTGTTAGCCTTCCGAAGAGCGATCAAAACCCATCTTTTTCCCACCCCGTAGACCCCTCTCTCGTTTCCAGTTGATTGTGTTATGGTTCTAGCGCCGGGACGCCCCGTCGCTGGGGCAGCTGCTGCGCTCTACAAAACGTATAACATAACATAACATAACAAGTTCAGAACCGTTTCCGTCTTCCCATCCTTGGGGGATTGTGTTGAGAGGGGGTGGCGGGTATCTCAGCCATATGAGTGGTTGTACATAGGTTCTGCGCAGTGTTTCTTAAATGTTATTCAAAAAACGATTTTGGGTGCAATTCATTGGTATTTTCATTTGGCCCTTATTTATGATTGCCTTGTGCAGCTGTTGCATCACTTTAAACATGGGTAATAAGTGACACACTGGTGGCGCAAGAACTTCATAAATAAGGCCCTGAGTTTATTTGCTTTTGGTTTGTTTTTGGCTTTTTGATAATGCTTGATATCAACATTTGCAAGGTAGAGGATTTGTATTTTGGGAAACAGTGAGGTTTCAAAACTGAAATTCTGTGCTTGTACATAGGTTCTGCGCCGTGTTTTTTTAAATGTTAATCAAAAAACGATTTTGGGGGCAAATCAATGGAATTTATATTTGGCTGTTATTTATGATTGTCTTGTGGCGTCAGTATGTCACTTTTAACATGGGAAATAAATGACATTCTTCTGGCGCAAGGCCTTTATAAATAAGGCCTTGAGTTTCTTTGCTCTTAGTTTGTGTTCTGCTTTTTGATAATGCTTGCTATCAACATTTGCAAGGTAGAGGATTTGTATTTTGGGAAATAGTGAGATTTCAAAAGTGAAATTCTGTGCTTGTACATAGGTTCTGGGCAGTGTTTTTAAATGATATTCAAAAAACGATTTTGTGTGCAAATGAATGGTATTTTCATGTGGCCCTTATTTATGATTGCCTTGTGCAACCGGTGCATCTCTTTATACATGGGAAATAAGTGATGCTCTTTTGGCGCAAGGTCTTCATAAATAAGGCTTTGAGTTTCTTTGCTCTTGGATTGTGTTCTGCTTTTTAATAATGCTTGATATCAACATTTGCAAGGTAGAGGATTTGTATTTTGGGAAACAGTGATGTTTCAAAAGTGAAATTCTGTGCTTGTATATAGGTTCTGCCCTGTGTTTTTTAAATGTTAACCAAAAAACGATTTTGGGGGCAAATCAATGGAATTTATATTTGGCTGTTATTTATGATTGTCTTGTGGCGCCAGTATGTCACTTTTAACATGGGAAGAAAGTGACGCACTGGTGGCGCAAGGCCTTCATAAATAAGGCCCTGAGTTTCTTTGCTCTTGGTTTGTGCTCTGCTATTTGATAATGCTTGATATGAACATTTGCAAGGTAGAGGATTTGTATTTTGGGAAACAGTGATGTTTCAAAACTGAAATTCTGTGCTTGTACATAGGTTCTGTGCCGTGTTTTTTAAATGTTAATCAAAAAAACGATTTTGGGGGCAAATCAATGGAATTTATATTTGGCTGTTATTTATGATTGTCTTGTGGCGTCAGTATGTCACTTTTAACATGGGAAATAAATGACGTTCTTCTGGCGCAAGGCCTTTATAAATAAGGCCTTGAGTTTCTTTGCTCTTGGTTTGTGTTCTGCTTTTTGATAATGCTTGCTATCAACATTTGCAAGGTAGAGGATTTGTATTTTGGGAAATAGTGAGATTTCAAAAGTGAAATTCAGTGCTTGTACATAGGCTCTGGGCAGTGTTTTTTAAATGTTATTCAAAAAACGATTTTGGGTGCAAATGAATGGTATTTTCATGTGGCCCTTATTTATGATTGCCTTGTGCAACCGGTGCATCACTTTATACATGGGAAATAAGTGATGCTCTTTTGGCGCAAGGTCTTCATAAATAAGGCTTTGAGTTTCTTTGCTCTTGGTTTGTGTTCTGCTTTTTAATAATGCTTGATATCAACATTTGCAAGGTAGAGGATTTGTATTTTGGGAAACAGTGATGTTTCAAAAGTGAAATTCTGTGCTTGTATAGAGGTTCTGCCCTGTGTTTTTTTAAATGTTAACCAAAAAACGATTTTGGGGGCAAATCAATGGCATTTATATTTGGCTGTTATTTATGATTGTCTTGTGGCATCAGTATGTCACTTTTAACATGGGAAATAAATGACGTTCTTCTGGCGCAAGGTCTTCATTAATAAGGCCCTGAGTTTCTTTGCTCTTGGTTTGTGCTCTGCTATTTCATAATGCTTGCTATCAACATTTGCAAGGTAGAGGATTTGTTTTTTGGGAAATAGTGAGATTTCAAAAGTGAAATTCAGTGCTTGTACATAGGTTCTGGGCAGTGTTTTTTAAATTTTATTCAAAAAACGATTTTGGGTGCAAATGAATGGTATTTTCATGTGGCCCTTATTTATGATTGCCTTGTGCAACCGGTGCATCACTTTATACATGGGAAATAAGTGATGCTCTTTTGGCGCAAGGTCTTCATAAATAAGGCCCTGAGTTTCTTTGCTCTTGGTTTGTGCTTTGCTATTTGATAATGCTTGATATCAACATTTGCAAGGTAGAGGATTTGTATTTTGGGAAACAGTGATGTTTCAAAAGTGAAATTCTGTGCTTGTACATAGGTTCTGCCCTGTGTTTTTTAAATGTTATTCAAAAAACGATTTTTGGTGCAAATCAAGGGAATTTATATTTGGGTCTTATTTATGATTGTCTTGTGGCGTAGGTATGTCACTTTTAACACGGGAAGAAAGTGACGCACTGGTGGCACAAGTCTTTCATAAATAAGGCCCTCAGTTTTTTTGCTCTTGCTTTGTATTCTGCTTTTTGATAATGTTTGCTATCAACATTTCCAAGGTAGAGGATTTGTATTTTGGGAAACAGTGAGGTTTCAAAAATGAAATTCAGTGCTTGTACATAGGTTCTGCCCTGTGTTTTTTAAATGTTATTCAAAAAACGATGTTTGGTGCCAATCAATGGTATTTATATTTGGGTCTTATTTCTGATTGTCTTGTGGCGCCGGTATGTCACTTTTAACATGGGTTGCACTGGTGGTGCAAGGCCTTCATAAAAAAGGCCCTGAGTTGCTGTTGTATAAACTTAAATATGTTGCAATTTATTGTTTATATTGTTTGCTTTTTGTCATTACTTTGTTGTTTGCTAATAGTGGTGTTTCATGTTTTTTTTTCAGAACAACAGATTCAAATCAACTTCTGAAAAGCAAGAAAAAATGCCTTCAAGGCAAAGAATTATCAAAAATACCATACGTAAAAGGAGAACATCAGCAACAGAATTTAAGGAATCCTCTACAACAACTACTTCAAAAAACACCAGAAAGGGGGGCGTGGCCAAGATGGCGGCGGAGTAGGACGCCTTTCCGTGCCGCTCCGGCGCTGATCCAACAAAGCATCTAAAAGCAAGATCTTGGGAGTGCCCACGAGCCCCTACGGCGGCGGAGACGACCGCCTAGCGGAGCGGCAGACTTTGGTGGGGTCGCCGAGGCGGTGTGACCTTGGGAGCGCCTAAGAGATCGAACGTAACCCGCGGCCTGTGAGACCCCGGGCTTTCCGGACATCGAGGCCCGGTGTGGGCGAAGGGCGGGGCCCCAGATCCGCCTGCAGACACTGGAGTAGGCGGACGGCTGTTCGGGACTGCGCTTGGGCGAAGGAGGTCCTGACGACCGGACCCAGATCGCACCACACCTGGGGGAGGTGGAGCGCCGGCCCCCTGGCACTGCAGTGGCGCTCGGACGGCCAGCAGCACTCTACTATCTACGCCATCCAGCCCTCCCCTCGCGGTTGGCGCCAGCGGCCTGTTTGAACTCTCGAGGCCCGGGGCCTGGGTGCTGTGCAAAGCCGTGACTGCAACGGGGCTAGGGAGCGGCTCTCCCGCTAGTTGGTGGTGCGTCACGTGCTGGGCGGAGGCCCGGAGGGCCGAGGCAGAAGGGCACCGGCTCTCGGGGGTTCCCACCTTGGGTACAGGAGACTCCCACGGATCGAGTGCATGTGAGCGGGGGACTGGGGCCTCTTGGTGGCGACGGTGGGCGCCGAACACTTGATCCGCCTGCAGGCCCCACTACTTTCCATAGCCACGTGGAGCCGGCGCAGGGCGCGGTGAGTCGCCATGTCTACTGTGCAGCGCAAACGGAACCAGGGGAAGGACAACGCCTCAAAGGCCTCCCAACAACCGGCCTCCCCTGGGGCGAGTGGATCATCGAAGCACTCGGACGAAGACGCCCCAGCGACGAAGGCCTTCATGTCAGAGTTGTTTGCCTCAATCAAGGAGGACATATCCGAACTCAGAGCGCAACTCGCCTCCGACTTTCGGGAGGTGCGGAGGGACGTGGACTGCATAGGAGAGAGGGTGGCGACCCTGGAAGACAGGGATCTGAGTGTGGCCACCGATGTTCATATGCTCCAGCAAGACATAATCCGCCTCACCGAGCAGAATTTGGACCTACAACTACATACGGAGGACCTTGAAAACCGCTCCCGTAGAAATAACATCCGAATACGGGCGGTGCCATGGGACGGTGAGGCGGGGGACCTCCGGGGGTACGTCCAGGAGCTGCTTCTCCAGGTCCTTGATGAGGCAGACACGAAGGAGATACAGATGGACAGAGTGCACCGGGTGGGATTGCCACGGCGCGGGGGGGGACCTCCCCCTGACATCTTGGTGTGTGTCCACGATTTTCAGCTTAAGGAGAGGATTCTTTGGAAAGCCCGGACCATCGAGTCGCTGCAATTCCGGGGTCATCGGCCACAACTATACCAGGACTTTGCTGCATCCACCTTGCAAAAGCGGAGGGAATTCCGTCCTGTCACATCGTTTCTGAGAGAGAGGGGCATCGCCTATTCCTGGGGGCACCCTTTCAGGATCATCTTCAGATGGCAGAACCGCCTGGCCCAAATCCGCACGCTTCAGGCGGCAAAGGAGCTTTTGGGAATGGAAGATGTGCCGTCATCGCAGGCCGCGGAGGCCTCCCCGTCTCGACGGCGCCGCCGTTCGAACTCATGGCACAGGGTGGGGCGCTCCCCCGTCAGTTCCCCTGCTAGACAGCGTCCGGACCTTTCTGCCAGCCTGCAGGAACGAGGAGCAGCGGTCGCCTCGGTGGCCTCGGCCACGTTGGCCGACTCACAGCATAGCTCTGGGGCGGCGTAATCCCCGAGGAATGGCGGATCGGCGCCGGAGAGGCTCGGGCCTTCTGATCGAGGGTTCTGTAAGTACTCTGGTGGGAGACGACCTCGATTGAGGCCAAGGGGAATAGTGGTTTCATTCCTCTGGCCTGTTGCTTGATTGGAGGCTTCCTACGGACTTCGGCCTACTGATCTCGATGAGTATAGTTATTGCATTTTTTTTCTGATTCTGTACAATGTTCTGTATTGTTTAGGGGGGGGTTTGGTTGAGGGAGCATGGGGCTGGGGGGGGGGGGCCCGTGACGGGAGGCCTTTGGGGATGAATGCGGAGTGTGAGTGGTGAAAAGCGTGCCATGCTGTAGTGGGGTTGATCCAACGACTATTCTGGAAACATTTGGGAGCACGTTGCCGGGGGGAGGGGTGGAATGTGGTATGGGCGCCAATTGTATTACTGACAGCGGGATCTGTGTTTTGTGTTTACCATGCCAATTAGTATAGGCACATGGAACGTCAAGGGCTTGAACTCCCCTCAGAAAAGGCAGAAGGTCCTGAAATATGTTGTAGACCATCACCTTGATGTTGTGGGGCTGCAGGAAACTCACTTGGCACGGAAGGATGAACTGCGGCTCCGCCACAGGGCGTACCCCATTGTGTACAGGTCCTCAGCTGTCACGAAACATCGGGGAGTAGCTTTAATGTTTAAGGCGGCGTTGCATTTTCAACCTATGGGGGTCCGCAACGATAGGGAAGGGCGGTGGCTGATGGTCAAGGGGCACGTTCAGGGTAGGCTATGTACGTTTGTTGTGCTCTACCTACCCAATGCAGGTCAGAATAAGTACTTACAGGAGTTACTGGTGAAGGTGGGGGACTTTGCAGAAGGTCTTGTGTTCATGATGGGTGACTACAATTTGGAGTGGGACGGAGAGATGGACAGCTCGGGGGGCGGCGGGTGGGCACAGGGGTCTTTTCTGGGGCTACGCAGCGAGGGATGGAGGAGATGGGTCTAGTTGATGGCTGGCGGTTTTTTCACCCTGATGTGAAGGACTATACGTTCTTTTCCCATGTGCACCGCTCCTACTCCCGTCTGGATTATGTCTTCCTTAGTCAGTCACTTAGGGGGAACGTTTTAGATGCCGCCATTCTCCCGATATCTGTGTCGGACCACAGTCTCATGGTGCTCATGCTTCGTTGGTCGCCTCCTGACACCGCGAACCGGAAGTGGTACTTCCCGGCTTCGGTGGTCAGGGACGAGGTGTCCCATCAAGCCTTACGCTTGGCCATTCGGGACTTTTTTGTCTGCAATCCCCCGTCGGACACTTCCCTGATGACCACGTGGGACGCCTTCAAGGCAACGATCAGGGTGATGTAAATATATAATTTACCGTCTTAATTTCTATGCAGGTAAGTACTTAATCAATAATAACTCAAATCGGAAAGAAAAAACCAGAGTCCGTGGTGTTAGAGTTCTTAGGGGTTTTATTCCTCAAAAAGGAATGGTCAGGACCTGAATATCATGTTCTTCCCACCACAGGGGTGGAAGAAGGGATAGAGCGCTACATTTTATTTACAGTACATAGCTTATATACTTAATTCATGTCATAGAAAGCAATACAGTAGGCGTAACAGCTGAGAGAAGACAAGATAACAGTATCCACGTGTTACTAGTACGTAATCAGAAGGCGTGGACTAGGCGTGAACTGGAGGTGTGTGCTAGAAACGTCACAGGTAGGTGTCACAAGGGGGTGGCACTAAACAGAAATGTTGCAATGTCAGCAGAAATCGGAAGCTTGGATGCGCGCGCAGCTGCATGACGTGTGATTGACGTGAAACTGGAGGGTGCAGGGGGCTTGACATTTACACTGACGGAAAGAGACAGAAGTCTGGCATGTCAGATCAACTCGTACTTCTATCATATCTGATATCTGATGTTTGGGAACCATATTATCTGGACGGAAAAGGTCTCTGGGGCAGAAGCTATTCTATACTGACTATGAATGCGTGTATAAGCGCCTAAGTGCCTGCATGAGAAACGTGGGGGCATGGGCCTTCCATGGGAGCATGGTAACGGAGACTGTGAATTACTTGCACGGAGACAGGTCGGCCCTTTGGCCCTGTAGCTGAGGGGGATGTTTACTGAAGCTAGTAGGCAGGAATGTATTTTTCGAGGAGCGGAACAGATAACTCGAAGGTTATAGTCAGTCTTGGCAGGCAGCAGGCTGAGCTAAGCGCAGTGGGCCACGCTGGAAGTAAGTCAGAGTTCACGGGTACAGAGGCAGCCTGGGCTGAGGCTTTCAGAGTCAGAAGCCAGAAAAAAGGCTCGATGGCAGAAATTCAGGGCCTACTTTGCCAGAGCTGAAAAACATGTAACGTACACTATAAAAAGACGTTGGCATAGCATACTTAGGAACGGACTATTTAACCCCTTCAGGGTGGATCTGAAAGAGGACATGTTGACGTTGGACGCAAATGTATTTGCGTCTTCATAGCTGGCACAGGAGGGAAGTTACATGCACTTTAAGCTGGTACATGGAGACGGTGGGGTACGCGCTAGGGAACACAAATTGACCAATAATTTATATTTCCTCATTCCCTCCTTGTTCCCTACGGACCCTTCATGATATATCGATCCTCATGAATCGATCAGTTTGTTCTTGTAACATCATTTGCTCTTCTTTCTTTCTTTTACGTTTTGAGAGAAAACTGGAATGTTCAATACAAGATGTGGCACACAGTCCACAAATCGCTGGCCCACACTGCAGGCACAGGCAGCAACTGAATACTAGGACTAGGCCAATGCCTAGGAAGGATAGGATCTTCCATCCCCAAGCGGTTAACGTTGTCCAGAACCAACCGGACCAAGTCCAGGTGCCTGGATTCTGATGTATCTGATTTGCAATTTTATGGAGACGTGTAATAGCTTGATATACAGATGGTGCGTTTTGTGGAATGAAAACACAGCAACTTGACCCGATGACCTTACAAGCTCCACCTCTATCTGCCAAGATGACGTCAATAACAAGACGATTCTGAAGGACAACAACCCGCATGGCGGACTGCTCTTCGGTTAAGTTACCTAGGGCGGAGGCAGTTTCATTCACTACTGCTTCAAGTGTTCTAGTTAATCTACGTATTAGTTTACTATTTTGAACAGGTCCTAAAAAGAAAAAGAATCCTTTATTAAAATCGGTGTACTGTTCCCATGCCGTTTCTGTGTAGTCGACAAGTGGGATATCTCTTCTGAGTCTATTCTTTACTAGATTTGTATTTCTGTGGTAATCAGGAGGAGCTAGAAAAACAGGTGGCAGAAGGAATGCAATGTAACAGGTACCATCCCAATCTGGAGGTAGGCGTATGTATGCGGTATGACCACAAACAAAATAGGAATGACGGATAGCTTTAAAGGACGATTTACCATGATCACTGAATTCGACCACAGTAGTACATTTACTATGACCTAAGTGTACTGAACCTTTCTTCCTGATACATAATTCACCAGTGACTGGTAATACTGACATAACGGGTAGAACTGGTGCAGCTTCGGATTCAACAGTAAGAATCATAAGGCTAATTGTGTAATTACCTAATCCATATACTTCATTTTCTAGATCAGTTCCTATTCTAGTGGGGAGTCCCTTTTTATCAGGGTAACAGACGTCGAGCAGGACCAAGTTCAAGTTTCCCCAAACCCAGCCCCCGTCGAAAACAGCAATATCAGGATCTAAGGAATTAATTATTTTAAACCATGCACCACAGGAGCCATTGTGAGTGAACGGATACGGGAAGAGGGGCAGAGCTCCCTTGTAATTCTGGTAGGGAGGGAGTCGGCCACATATCCAGCAGTCTGTAGCATTGTTAGTCTGATGGGAATGATGTAGCATACTAATGAATGTGTTGTTGCGCAGCGCAAGTCTGTAGGAGAGTTCATGTGGAGGTAACTCGCTAAAAGTGTGTTCAGCAGAGACATTGTAAGCAGATTGTTCACGCTTGAAAATAGGGTAATAGATAGGGAGAAGTATACTTGCAACTATTATCAGAAGACTTAGAAAAAACATTATTAACAATGTCACTATACAGTGACTACGCAGTGATTTGCAGTATATACGTTTCTTGAACTGTCTCTCTCTCTCTCTCTATCTCGATCTAGGGGATACATGTCAGAAACTATTTAACCGATTCACCTAGGGGAGGACTTAAACAATTAAACTGTCTGACTTGCTAGATCGGAGCTTGAGTCGGTACTCCTCTTGGGGAGTTTTCTCTCGTTCGGAAATTTTAAAGTCACTGGGCTCGATGCAGTCTTTGGAAGGGGTGGATGAGCCTGGGTCGGATTTCAGTTCATTACACAGTTTAACATGGCTCATGTGGACCCACCCCTTCCGGCCCTCAACCTTCACCGCTGTCCTCGTAGTAAGTAGAACGGTCTTCGGCGATTTCCAGCGGGGCTCCAACGGACTTTTCCGGTCAAAGTTCCTTATGAGAATCAGATCACCTGGACGGACATCATGCGGCTTTACATCAGTGTTGTCAGGGAAGGCTGCGGCAACCTGTGAACGACATGATTGGAGTGCAGACATCAAGGAGGCAAGGTAATCTGTCAACATATTACAATCAACATCAGTAATTTTCTTAGGAATGGGCGTCCCCCACATATTCGGTGGTCTGCCAAAGACCACTTCGTACGGGGATAGTCCTGATCTCGAGTGGGCAACCATCCTCATATAGAACAGTGCCACTGGCAGGGCGACTATCCAGTCGACCCCTTTCTCTTTACATATTTTAGCAAGGCGTGTCTTTAATGTCTGATTATGCCTTTCTACAAGGCCTGCGGCCTCGGGATGTCGGACACAATGGAATTTCCACTGGTATCCTAGCAATAAAGAAACTTCTTTCATCAATTCGGATGAGAATGGCTGACCGTTATCTGAGTACACGACACGAGGCAAGCCGTACCGTGGGAAGAATTCACGAACCAACTGCCTGGCAGTGGTCGGAGCAGTGTAATCTGGGACTGGGTATGCTTCGGTCCAACGGGAAAGTGCACAAACAATTACGAGGACATATTTAAATCCTCGACAACGGTCCATCTGGATATAATCCATCTGGAGGACTTCAAAAGGGTGATCGGGAGGATGAAATCCACCTTGCTCTACAGGGACGCTTTTACCTGGATTGAACTGACAACAGATCATGCAAGTACGCACTTTCTGTTTTGCTGCTGCTCGTAAGTGTTTATTGCTCCAAAGATTTTGTAAACTGTCTAACATCGCTTTTTCTCCTAGATGTGCTGGACTATGTGCTGTATTAATCATGACTTGAACCATAGAGTCAGGGAGAAACCATGTAGATTTTCCCTTCGTCACCCAACCTTGATCTGTCTGGATCCCTCCTAGTTCAATCCATTTCTTTATTTCTTCTGGGGTAGCATGTGTCTGAATATCGATAACATCTAGTGTGGGATCCCTGACTGTCATACAATTTGTCGGTCCTATTGTCTTTGTCATATCAGTTGTCTGAGTGTGAGTCAATGCTGTATGTTTTGCTGTCTGGTCTGCCAGGTCGTTACCCTGGGAAACAGAATCTGTAACTTTAGTATGTGCTTTACACTTCATGACGGATATTCCTGAAGGCAGATGTATTGCTTCTAACAGTGCTTGAATGAGGGGACCATGTTGGATCTTGGCACCATGAGAGGTCAGAAAACCTCGTTCTTGCCATAACATGCCGAAGTCGTGTACAACTCCGAACGCATAACGGGAATCAGTGTATATGTTGACATTTCTGTTCTTGGCTAGAATACAGGCTCGGGTCAGAGCAATAAGCTCTGCCGCTTGAGCAGACAGTGTGTCAATACGATGTGTTTCTTTTACTTCGGTTTCAGTGGTCACGGCATATGCGGCCACTAATTCTCCTGTACTTGTTCGCATACATGAACCATCCACATAAAGTGTCAGGTCTGGATTTGTCAGTGGAACATCTGTTAAGTCTCATTGGGGCTTTGTTACTGCATTAATGATCTCTATGCAATCATGCGGGGCTGGATCTGTCATAATTGTAGGTAACAGTGTTGCGGGATTCAGAATGCTGCAGCGTCTGATCTCTATGTGTGGCTGGAATAGCGTTAATTCGTAACCTGTCAGTCGTGCTATAGTCAAGTGTTGAGTCTGGGTTCTGTTTAACAGAACCTCTACAGAGTGTGGAACTTGTACTGTTAACTGATGTCCTAAAACAATTGAATCGCTCTGTCTTATTGCTAACGCTGTTGCTGCTACTGACTTTAAGCACGCAGGGAGTGCCTGGGCTACTGAGTCCAATGTACTTGAAAAATAAGCGCAAGGCTTATGTGAACCTGCTTGATCTTGAGTGAGGACAGACAATGCTGTACCGTCACGTTCTGTAACAAAAAGTGTAAAAGATTTGCTGTAACATGGTGTCGCTAAAACTGGTGCTCGACATAATGCTTTCTTTAATTCCTCAAAGGCTTGTGTATGTTCCTGAGTCCAAGGAAGGACAGTCGAAGTTGCTGCCTCCTGCGTCGTTAACTGGATGAGTGGTTTAGCTAGAAATGCATATTGAGGAATCCATTGTCTGCAGTACGAGGTGAGGCCTATAAAGGCCCGCACTTCCTTTTGTGTCTGGGGTCGTGGCATATTTACAATTAACTGAATGCGATCGGGAGTGAGCTGTCTCCCCACTTTGGACAGCAAGTGACCCAAGTACACAACTTGCTGAACACAGAATTGTAGCTTCGAAGGAGACACCTTGTGTCCCTTCTCTGCCAGGAAATGTAAAACTGTCAGTGATGCTTGTTCACATTCGGGCTCACTTCGTGCGGTGATCAGCAGATCATCGACGTATTGCAGTAAAGCAGTGTTAACTGGCATTTGAATACAATCTAGTTGTCTTTTCAGTGCTTGACTATAGATGCTGGGGCTTTCTGTAAATCCTTGAGGTGCGCAGGAAAATTTGAAGCTTCGTCCATTTAAACTGAATCCGAAGAGATATTGGCTCTCTGGATCAATAGGTACACTGAAGAAGGCGTTCTTGAGATCAATTACAGTAAAGAACGTTGCTTCTGAATCAATAGCAGTCAATAGGGAAGAGATATCGGGGACCACAGGGTACTGTGGTACAATACATTTATTCAGCTCTCGAAGATCAATCACCAGCCGATATACTGGCGGTGCATTGGGGTCAGTACGTTTAAGAATTGGAATGATGGGTGAATTACAGATATTGGAGTCGGTCTCTACGACCACTCCTTGAGCTATGAGCTCTTCAATGATTTCCAGTAAAGCCGCTACAGCATCGGGTGGTAACTTGTATTGTCTGATTCGCGGTAGAACAACTCCTGTCTTGAGTGTAACACGGTATGGTGTGATATGCATACAACCTACATCAGTTGGGCCTTTTGCCCACAGGTGATCTGGTAAATTTTTTAATCTGACATCGAATTCTCGCAACACATAATGACCCTTGAAATCCCGTAGAAAGAGTCTAACTCCCTCCGGGGAACAGCAGATTATAGCTCCTAGAGCCTTCAATGTTTTAATTCCTAACAGATTTTCTGGGCATGATTTCGTAAGTAACAAGTCTGTAACTCGTGATAATGGACCCACAGCCAAGGGTACCGGTTCTGATACTTCATTTACAATGGGCTGTCCTGAAAAACCAAGGGAAACATTCTGTGAGCCTGAGAGGGGTGCCCCTGGGACTTCATTGTGACTGATCGTTGTGCGGCTTGCCCCTGTGTCAATTAAAAACTTTCTATCTTTTCCCAATACTTGACTGTGTACATAAGGACCTTCTTGATCTACAGGAATTTCAATAAGAGGCAAGCCAAATTCCCTCTCTAGGCTGTTTCATGTGTATCGTTGATACTCAGGGTAAGCAGATTGGGCATACTGGTACATCTGTTGACAAACTTGTTGAGTCGTGGCAGTGGGCTGCGGTACCGCTACTGTCTGTGCTGTATGAGATGAGGCATGCATAGGCTGTGTGTTCTGTATGGGCTGTACATTCTGTGAAGTCTGTTGCTGAACCTGATCTTGTCTAGGTGGATGCGGTCTCTCTTTAGTTTTACCTGTTGCTATGTTATGTTTCAGAACTGGACATTCATGTACGTAGTGACCTGGCTGCTTGCAATAATTGCATGTCCCTTTAACGGGACCTGCGGCGTGACCTGTCTGGGTCGTACCCTTTCTGTTTCCGTCGGTATGGACCGACTGTGATACTAACATTTTCATTTTCGTGTCTTTCATACGTTTCTGTTCCTGTTCTTGTTCTTCTCTAATTCTATTCTGATGGTATTGTAACATTTGTAACATCTGGGATGGCGTATTTGCTTGCCATGTACTTTCAACCTTGTATACACGATTTTTAACTGCTAACAGGGAATTCTCAACTAACTTGGATACAAAAAGATGCGGGTACGATTCGCTACTTGGTTTAAGACCACTATTAATAATAAAACATTTCTCGAATCTTGAATAAAAGTCACTAGTATCTTCGTCGGGTTTCTGGTTACATGCTGAGATTGCATCCCAGTCTTCTTTTCTAGTTGTCAATAATCTTGGCAGAACCTGTACTATCAAACCTGGTAATGCTTTAGTTTTGTCCCCAAGGCCTACCCCTGGGACACGTTTGTTCTCCTCGTCTTCTATTTCTGCCCATACAATCTTTTTCTCTCCCACCTCCCATTCCTTTTCCTTTAGTTTCTCGTAGATGCCCGTGGGCAGCAGTACCTTTAACATTTTCATGATATCTTCATATGTGTAATCCCCCATCAGTAACATGTCTTTAAGCTCTCTGTGAAAACCTGCAGGGTCTTTATCATGGCTCGGGACTAGTTTCTTCATTTCTAACAGTTCTAACTTAGTCAGTGGCGTGTGTACATATACACGTTTCAAGAGATGATCCTCACCCATAACTGGGTGTACTTCTCGTAAGGGGTTCTGACTTTCAATGCCACTCAGGCGTTGCATGTGATACATTTTCCTTTCTGGGGGCGGAGCGGGAACATATTCAGAGCTTATGAAAGCGTTATATCTATGTCGCTGTTCTAGAATTATTTGTATTAACTTGGTACTTAAACCTCTCCATCTATCCATGAGTAGTGCTTCTAATGTTTCATGTAAGGGACCTGGATCAGAATGTTGGTTTCTGTGTTTCGTGAGGAGGTGCTGAATCATGTATACACCTGCTAGTTTCTGTTCGTCTGGGGAGAGGTTCAGAAATGTCTGCGCTACTGTGTCATCATTATACATATCCGGATTTTCAGCCCATAATATGGCTGACCGGGCTAGTTCTTGTTCATCCATCGAATTGAGTATGTGGTACCCCACTCGGTCTCGGAGTCTTTTATCAGTCTCCTGGAACTGATGTTCAGAAGAATTCGGGTTTGTTAAGGCAGAGAGGAAAACTCTCTTGCTTTCCGGACGGATACCTTTCCTAAGGTAAGTTTCCTTACCTACATACGCTATAGTATCTGTAGTCTTTTCTGGTTCTTCAAGTTCTTCTTCCTCCTCGGAGGAAGCCTTCTCTTTCTCTTTTTGGTGTATTTCTATCACTGTTTTTCTAATCTTCTTGTACATACTGGCTATGCAAGTCCCCTTATCATGTTTTCCTTCCGATATATTTTGACCCCACTTGTTTAGTGCATCTAATTCACTCTGATCTGTCCCAGGCCTGTCTCGTTCTCTTATTAGGCAATTTATGAAAAAGCGTAGTATCTGTGCTTGAACGTCAACTTTCTGACGCTCCATGGCTTCCTGAATACTGTCAGGGTCTTTCCCCGTCTGAACAAACTCATATATTCTATCTAGGCGCTCCTTCATTCCTGCATAGCACAGCAGGAAATCAGTAGCAGATCTTAACCGTAGTGATGCCATCATCATTATATTGTCTTTACCGGGTACTGGATCATATCTGCAAACTGAAAGGTTTTCTTTGAATATGTCAAGGCGGGGTGACTTGAACGTAAAAGAATTCCGCAAATCTCCGAGCTGTAACCTGCGTGTTAACGGTGGTGTTTGAAGACCCCCGGCCGCACCCCCTGAGGCGGAAGCTTGGGCATTATCTCTCGGCGGAGTCTGTATCTGAACTTGAACTTGTCTTTTAGTAGGATCAGGTAGAAGTGGTTTTGGTAGATCAATTTTAAGTGCGGGAAGTGGTGGAGGTGGTGGAACAGGAGGATTCTGTTGTGGTACTGGCGGAATATGATCTTGGGGCGGGTTACCACCCCCGTCCCTGTCGTTAGGCAGGGAGCGGACAGGGAGATTTGTGTAAGCGGGTGCTACATCCTCTAGATAGGAATTCAGGAATATGTCTTTAGTAGTCTTATGCATTACTTTAGTTGGAACTAATGGTGGCGGCAGATTTTTCGGTATTTCAGAAATGGCCTCAGGCGAACCCTCAGCCGCGAGATACATACCGTTTACGAGGTTATTTCGTGCGCGGTCTACTTGCTCTGATTTTACTCGGATCCCCTCGGTGACTAACTCGTTTTCTTGGGCCTTGTCTGATTCTTTAAGTCTGTCTTCTCTACGTAGTGCTTTTCCAGCACGCTTGTGCGATTCCTTACGCCAAAACTCTATGGCATCTTTCTGAGATTGTCTGGCTTTCTTTTTCCATAATGCTTCCTCTACCTTCATGATGCACTCGGCATCCCATGTTCCGGTAACAGGCCATCTGTGTCTTTCGTCTAGATGTTTAGTATAGTCGGCCCATAAATCTAGATATAATATGGCATCTATGCCATGCTTGTGGTACATGAAGTTTCCTGGAGTGTCCCTAGGGGGGATAGGAATTGCTTCCTCTAGTATCCCTTTCCTAGTTCCTATCTGCTTTAATTTGTCGAAAAACGGCATCTTGTTTACTTAATACTGAGTGCTCAATCCTTACTACTTAATACTGAATATAGCTAGCTATACAAGAACACAATAATGCACATTTAAAAACGGTCACATTCATACCACGACATTTATCACATGAAAAGACATTTTTGAAACATATATGACTACCCCCTATACTGGATGTACTGCTAAACAGTACAGATACACTGGTAAACAGCGCAGAACTTCAGAATACTAGATATACTGCTAAACAGTACAGATACACTGTCTAAAAACAGTGCAGACCGCGTTTGTGTACCCAAACCCGTCTTGATACGTCCCAGCAATGGTACTCACGGGAAGCACGGAAAACAGAAGGCCTCGGAAAACTCGACTGGACTGGACTCGACTCGGCTCGACTTCGGAAAACTTCGGAAAACTGGTGGGCCTCTTGACACCTCGGACCTTGCTTCTTTCGGCTAGGCTCTGGTCGGGATCCTCCGCACTCCTCACCGCCTCGTCTGGGTACTGATCGCAGTCTTCGTCACCTCCGTGGGCCAGAGGGAGATGCAGGAAATCCTGCCGGTACGCGTAGTTTCCGTCTAACTGATGGCAGGGGACAGAGCTTGCAACGCACCAACCGGCGCGTGAGGTGGGGGAGGGGTCCCTGTTCGGGCGCCAAAATGATGTAAATATATAATTTACTGTCTTAATTTCTATGCAGGTAAGTACTTAATCAATAATAACTCAAATCGGAAAGAAAAAACCAGAGTCCGTGGTGTTAGAGTTCTTAGGGGTTTTATTCCTCAAAAAGGAATGGTCAGGACCTGAATATCATGTTCTTCCCACCACAGGGGTGGAAGAAGGGATAGAGCGCTACATTTTATTTACAGTACATAGCTTATATACTTAATTCATGTCATAGAAAGCAATACAGTAGGCGTAACAGCTGAGAGAAGACAAGATAACAGTATCCACGTGTTACTAGTACGTAATCAGAAGGCGTGGACTAGGCGTGAACTGGAGGTGTGTGCTAGAAACGTCACAGGTAGGTGTCACAAGGGGGTGGCACTAAACAGAAATGTTGCAATGTCAGCAGAAATCGGAAGCTTGGATGCGCGCGCAGCTGCATGACGTGTGATTGACGTGAAACTGGAGGGTGCAGGGGGCTTGACATTTACACTGACGGAAAGAGACAGAAGTCTGGCATGTCAGATCAACTCGTACTTCTATCATATCTGATATCTGATGTTTGGGAACCATATTATCTGGACGGAAAAGGTCTCTGGGGCAGAAGCTATTCTATACTGACTATGAATGCGTGTATAAGCGCCTAAGTGTCTGCATGAGAAACGTGGGGGCATGGGCCTTCCATGGGAGCATGGTAACGGAGACTGTGAATTACTTGCACGGAGACAGGTCGGCCCTTTGGCCCTGTAGCTGAGGGGGATGTTTACTGAAGCTAGTAGGCAGGAATGTATTTTTCGAGGAGCGGAACAGATAACTCGAAGGTTATAGTCAGTCTTGGCAGGCAGCAGGCTGAGCTAAGCGCAGTGGGCCGCGCTGGAAGTAAGTCAGAGTTCACGGGTATAGAGGCAGCCTGGGCTGAGGCTTTCAGAGTCAGAAGCCAGAAAAAAGGCTCGATGGCAGAAATTCAGGGCCTACTTTGCCAGAGCTGAAAAACATGTAACGTACACTATAAAAAGACGTTGGCATAGCATACTTAGGAACGGACTATTTAACCCCTTCAGGGTGGATCTGAAAGAGGACATGTTGACGTTGGACGCAAATGTATTTGCGTCTTCATAGCTGGCACAGGAGGGAAGTTACATGCACTTTAAGCTGGTACATGGAGACGGTGGGGTACGCGCTAGGGAACACAACTTGACCAATAATTTATATTTCCTCAAGGGGAACATGCCTGGGCCTCAACTCGCAATTGAACGCTTTACGTAGGAAGGAGAGGGAGGAGCTAGAGGCCGAGGTGCTCACGCTTGAGAGGGAGCACAAAGCTAATCCCTCGAGACTAACTCTGCGTCCCCTGACGGCGGTGAGGGGCAAGCTGAAGGCACACTATACGAATAGGGCCGAGCTCACCCTACTGAGGCTGGGACGGCACTCCTACTCCAGTGGTAACAAGATTGGCAGGCACTTGGCCCGACAACTGAAGGACAAGAGGGAGCGTGAATACATAGGTGGGATTAGAGATACTGCGGGTGCGCTCCATCACTGTGACGGGGCGAAGGCGGACGTCTTTGGCCGCTTCTACGCCGCTTTGTACAAGGGGGAAGAGCTAGATACTGCTAAACAACGGGAGTTCCTGCAGCGCTTATCGATTCCGCAGGTCTCAGGGGCTTGGAACGACTTACTCGATGCCCCGATCACGAGGGAGGAGGTCCTCTCTGCCATCAAAAACTTGAAATTGCACAAAGCCCCCGGACCCGATCGGTTCACCGCAGTTTTTTATCAGACCTATGCGACTGAGGTGTGTGACTTCCTGGTCGCCCTCTTTAACGATATGGTTGGCCCTGGAGTGAATTCTGGGACTCTTGCGGAGGCAGTGATCACGGTCCTGCCGAAGCCGGGGAAGGACCCGGAGCAGTGTGCCTCGTACCGCCCCATAGCCTTACTCAATATCGACGCGAAGCTCTACTCGGCTATTTTAGCAGGTCGCCTACAGGACCTGCTGCCGACGATTATCCACGCGGACCAATCTGGCTTCATTAAAGGCCGCCAGACGCACGATAACACTAGGAGGGTAATCCACCTTATTGAGAAGGCGGACAAGTTCCACATCCCGGCGGTCTTGGTGGGGCTGGACGCAGAGAAGGCCTTCGACCGAGTGGACTGGGGCTTCTTATTCCACACGTTACAGGCGTTTGGTTTCTCCGATCGATTCGCGATGGTGAGAGCCAACTTTTGCAGCCCGCGCTCGAGGGTGGCGGTGAACGGCCACTTTTCGGCCTTCTTCCGGCACTCACGAGGCACTAGGCAGGGGTGTCCCCTCTCGCCCTTGTTGTTTGCGCTCAGCATCGAGCCCCTGGCGCTGGCCGTCCGGGAGCACGAGGGGGTGAGGGGTATCCCATTCACGGGGGAACAGCACAAGATCACCCTTTTTGCGGATGATGTCCTGCTGTCAGTGGCCGACCCCGCTAACTCTCTTCCGTGTGTGAGAGATATATTGCTGGAGTTTGAAGCGGTGGCCGGCTTCAAAGTTAATTATGACAAGTCGTATGTCCTGAACCTGACCCTATCTCAGGCCGAGGTGGCACAGGTGAGAGCGACGACGCCTCTGGCCTGGGCCTCGGGCTCCATTCTATACCTGGGGGTTCATCTCACCCCTACGGTGGGCGGCCTCTTCGCGGCCAACTTCCCGCCCCTCTCGGCCAGGTCGCGGGCGGAACTGGAGAAATAGAAACCAAAATTCCTATCCTGGCTAGGACGGGTACATGCTATCAAGATGGTCCTTCTCCCCAAGTATCTGTACCTGTTCCAGGCCCTACCGATCCCATTGCCCTCCGTTTTTTTTAGCCACCTTAGATCGATGATGTTGAAATTTGTCTGGCAGGGTGGCCGGGCGCGGCTTTCGTTTACACTCCTGCGACGCCTGCGGAATGACGGGGGGGTCGGCCTTCCGGACTTTCACCTCTATTACAAAGCGGCTGGAGGGAGGGGGGCTGCCGGGCGCTACTTCACCTATTCCACGGCCCCGATCCCCTGACGTTTGGGAACTGCATGCGGGACTACCAAATGCAGCCGGGGGAGCGATACAGGCATCTACAATTTCTCCATTGGGCCACGTCGCCGGGGGTGCGGGAGGCTGAGACGAGACCTCTGTCCGACTTTGAGGCCTTTCTCCTGAAGACCTCCGCCATGAAGGGGGTCATCTCCTTTCTCTACCAGCTGCTGCTCCGCTCGGCCCTTTCCCCCCGACCGCGCTACATGGAGCAATGGGAGGAGATGGTGGGGAGGGATATCACTGACGGAGAATGGTCAGCGCTTTGGAAGGACATGACGCAATTTAATCACTCCATACTCCTGAGGGAGGCGCATTTCAAAACTCTTACGCAGTGGTACATGGTCCCGGCTCGACTTCATCGCATTTACCCAGCGGTCACGGACAGGTGTTGGAGGGGCTGCGGCCTCCTGGGGGACTTCTGCCACATTTGGTGGGACTGCCCGATCATTAAACCCTTTTGGGCCGAGATCATGTCCCATATTAACGACATTCTGCAGTACCCTGTTGACGACTCCCCGGAATTCGTGCTACTGGGGTTGAGAGACCCTGGCCTTGAACACCAGACGCGAGCCGACAAAAAAATCCTTTGGCTATGTCTCGGCGCGGCCAAACTTACGTTGGCTTCGGCCTGGAAGCGGAAGGAGGCCCCGGCGATCTCCCTTTGGCATGCTAGATTGTGGAGGCTCTTGAGTCTCGAGAGAATGGCGGACATATTTTTAGGCAATTACAAAAATTTCAAACACATGTGGGGTCCCTTGGTGTCCTTTCTCTCTGCTGGTTTACCTTCGGCAGTTTGCCCGGCTTCACTGAGGAATTTACATTTATTTCAGCTCTAGAGTATGCATGTTGGATGACTGGGGAATGCGAGCGGCGCCGTCACGGGTGGGGGGGGGAGTTTTGGGGGCATGGGGTTGGGTGCTACTTTGGGACAATTATATCGATGAGATGAGGCTCACCTGGAGGACGGGGCGATTCTGGTCTACTTGTCGGCTGCACTAACTGAGCGACCCCCTGGTGGGGGATAAGTACGGGACTGCCGACGCTCTCAGCAGACGACGACTTTAATCCGATGGCTTTCTGTTTTGCAACTTTGCCTCATCTTACTTTAATGCTTTCCCACTGTGTGGGACCATCTGTGCGCCATATGTGGTACCTTTTGTTTACTGTTCATTTTTCTTTGTCTGCAAAATAAAAAATTTTACAAAAAAAAAAAACACCAGAAAAGCTCCTGGGAAGCCAATTAAGTATTTTCTTTGCAACATATGTCGTACAAAAAGAAATGATATTGCTAATGTGAATATTCAGAAGGAGACAGCAAATCTAAAAAGGAAGGAGAGGCCCACAAAAAATGTCTCGATTGGAGCAGGAGAGAAGAGAATGGATAACAATAGAAGGGTAAATCAATTTAGGGACATTCGTAGGCGAATGTTTCGCAATAGGGTACTTTTAAATTTGCTAAAAAATAATAAGAAAGGTAAACTGAGAACTGCTTTTTACAAGAAAAAGAAAAGTGTAGAGAAGATTGTTGATCAGGCTTTTGAAGTTAAGAAAAAATTATTTATTTTAGTAATCAATAGAATTAGGATACTTAATATGGCAATTGATGTTTTCAAATCGAACAGTAGATGGAAAAGAATTATTAATCGGAGTAATTTTTGTGAAGTATTTTCTGGTGAATGGATGCACAGTTCAAGTTCTGAGCCATTTTTCAATGAGGAGAGTTACTTTCAGGAAAATGATTTGGTGCATGCAGTTGACACCAGTGGTCGAGCATATAAGGTGAAAGATGGTTGTGTGTGATGGAAAAAGAGAAACTTGTGTCTAGAGATGCAGAAGAGGTGTTAGCTGATGAAGTTTTAGGGAGACGTACTAAGGGTCCAGTGTACACATGGAAGTGTAGTAGTGTTTGTAGTGTGCGACAGTATTCAATCGATTTGCTTCGAAATTTCTTACGTACATATAGTAAGAAAAGTCTCAAACAAAAAATGAAGATCTTGCAAGAGTTAGATCCTTGCAGAGTGAGAGAAATCACAGGTTTGCATGGCCATTCACTAGCTTGTCTTTCTAGAAAAGTATGTCAGAGTGTTTTTCATCATTTTAGGATGTTAGCAGTGCATCATAATAAGGTGAGGAAATTAGTGAGAAAATTGTATTATGCAAAAAGTCCAGCACTTAAGCTTAAACAGTTAAACAGTGCTCTTTTGCATGGATCTGAAGTGGATGTGAAGACTATTTGTGAAGAAATTGAGTTTTGTTATTTTGGGAACAAAGAGGACAGTGTAGAAATGGATATAGTAATGGATGGTAATGTGGAAGATAATGGACAGATTTCAAGTACAGAAAAGTTTGACGAGGAAATTACCAAGTTTAAGGTGAAATCAAGTGAAAGGCCTAATTTCACTTTTCACTGTGTTGTCGACGGACTCATTATAAAATTCAGACTAGGTTAGTTGATTTATATGCAAAATGTGAATTGGAAAATAATAGTGAATGGAAGGATTTTGTAAGTTATTTGTTGGTGGAGAATTCTTTTGATTTGAGTTTTGATCAGCGTATTTGTAATTATTGTTTGAAAAAATTAAATGAAAATAGAATGCCTGCTAGAGCAGTTCATAATAATCTTCAGTTGATAGATATTCCTTCTGAATTTATGGATTTAAATACTTATGAATCCATTTTGATTCAATGTGTCCATCCTTTTCAAGCTATTATTCGCATGGAGCCTAAAATAGGGAAATTACCTCCTACAGATTTACAAAGAGGATTAAAGGGAAGAGTTGTTTATTTGCCTCTAGATGTAAAGAAAAATATTGATACAATTGGTGTAGAAAGAGTAGAAGAGGATCCTCTGGTTATTCTAGTTAATGGAGTTCCGACAAAGAGTAAGAAAATCTGGCAAGATTTAGTGGATGTTAGGAAAGTCAAAAAGGCAACGTTGTATTTGATCAAAAACAATGAGTACTACAAAGATGTAAGTGTTGGAGCAGAGGAAACAGCTACAGAAGAAGACAGTGATTGTTCAGTTGGTCAAATCGAAAAAGTTGATGTGTCTAGAAGTGAAGAAATATATGAACATTATACTGTTCATCCTTTGCATTCCAAAGAAGTAATGGGGAATGCAATTGACTTGTTTCAAATGAAAGCAGCAAAAGGAAGTCCTATTAGTGTATGGGAAGAAAGTTTGGAAGCTCGTTGTTTTCCACAATTATTTCCAACAGGTCGTGGTGGACGATATGATGATCGACCAGTTCAAATTCCTGCAGCTGAATACCGGACTTTAAGATTATATGCTGAAGATCCAAGGTTTCGTCAATGCATTCCGTATTTGTTTCATCTACTGTTTGAAAGTGATGTGTCTGGGCTTTCCTATGCAGTTAATCATATACTGAAAAGTGGAGCTCATCTGCAAAATGTTTCTGCAAGGGACTTTATGGAGAAAGTTAATCTGCAAGATAGTATTTTGGAATCTCAGCTAATCAATCTCATGGCATGTCAGCGTGGAACCAATGAGTATTGGTTCCGTCGTCATGGAGAATTGAAATGTATGCTAAGAAACTTAGGAACTCCTACATGGTTCCTCACTCTTAGCTGTGGTGAGTATGCATGGGACGACTTACTTGAATTTCTACGAGAGGCAAATGGAAACATACAAAATATAGAATTGAAAACACCTGGAGAACTGTGTTCTTTGGATCAAGTAAATGTTTGCAGATATTTTAATCATAGATTTGAAGCTATGATGTCTTTTATTACCAACAAAAAAAATCCTCCCCTTGGAGAGGTTTTGGATTTCTTTTGGAGGAAGGAATATCAAGCGAGAGGTGCTCCTCATATACATATGTTGTTATGGATTAAAGATGCACCCAAATTTGGATCAGATTTGGATGAAACAGTGATGAGTTTCATTGAAGAGTATTCAACATGTGCTGTTCCAAAATCTACTGAAGAAAACAGTTTAAGGCAACAAGTTTTACGTTTTCAATCTTATCGTTGTGGAAAGTACTGTCGTCGAAAATTTAAAAACAAGGAAAAGTACTACACGAAATGTCGTTTTGCATTTCCACGACCAGTGATTTCTAAGGGAAGAGTAAATAATTTGATGCCATCTCTACGACATACTGTGACGAGGAAATCTCCCAAAAAAACATACAATTTGAAAAGAAATGAAGAATCTAAGTACATCAACGATTACAACCCAGTGATTTTGTCCATGTGGAATGCTAACATGGATATTCAGTTCGTTGCTGACAACTCTATTGCTGTGGCTCGATATGTGACATCTTACATCACCAAAAAAGAAAAGACAGAACTAAAGGAAATGTGGGAGGACATTTCACATGAAAAGAGTCTAAGCAAGAAATTATACAGTTTCAGTCTGAAGATGTTGTCACATCGAGAAATTGGAGCATATGAATGTTCTGATCGGTTATCATCAGCAAGTCTCTATGCCAAATCAAGAACAATCATTTGGGGGAGTCTAGGTCTTGCTGCAACACGAAACCGGGTTTTGAAATCTGTACAAGAAATTGAATATTTGGCGGAGAAAGAACCAAACAGTACAGATATTTTGAAGACAAATATGTTGGATACATACTATCCAAATAGAAGTACTCACCTTGAGAACACTTGTTTGTATGAAGTTCTGCAAAACTACAGTTATAAGAGGAACATCACAGAAGATATCAATAATGGAAAATATGCAGTCATTGGCTATGAAGGATGTCGAGTGAAGCAGAAAAAAGGCCATTTGATTAATCATCGAAAATTGAGTTGTGAAGCTCCAGACAAAAAATAATTTTTCTATTTAGCTCTTTTGCAACTCTTTAAGCCATGGCGTACAGAAGAGGAACTACTTGGAGATTTTCTCTGTTATGAAGACTCTTTTAATGCAAGTAAGGATACCATAGAATGTCCTATTTTTCTAAATTATCTGCAAATGTTGAACGAAGAAATAGAGCAAGAAACCACAATTGCTGAAGAGATAGCTCGAGACAGTTCTCAAGACAGTCATTGTTCTACTTCATTGAGTCAGGATCCACTAGGAGGACCTATTATCCAAAATGAAGCTGCCACTGCCATGGATGAGGTGGAAAGAGTTATGGAACAAGCTCAAGAGGATGGAGTTAACTTAGAAGATTTGGTAAAGCAACTAAACGTTGAGCAGAAAAAGATATATGATGAAGTCACAGAGCAGATTGAACATGGATTCAGACATGAGAAAAAAGAGTGCTCATGTACATCATTTGACCCTGTCCGACTGTACGTAAGTGGAGTAGCGGGGACAGGAAAACGTTTTCTAATTAAAGCCATTGCAAGTTATCTGCAGAAAAGGACTGAGTCACCACTGTCTTGTGTTGTAACTGCTCCAACTGGTCTGGCAGCACATAACATTAAAGGGATTACTCTACATCATTTACTGATGCTGCCAGTTGAGCATGATAATAAATTGCATTACAACAAGTTATCTGGAGATGCGTGTTCTGAAGTTTCAAGAGTCTTGAAGAAAATGAAACTTCTTATTATTGATGAAGTAAGCATGGTCTCAGTGAAGTAGTGTGGCTCACTGGTTAGAGGCGGCAGACCCGAGAGCGGAGGACGGCCCGGGACCAGGGTTCGATTCCCGGCGCGGCAGGTTTCTGGACCAGGGTCAGCGGACTCGATAATTCTCTCGCCTCGGTGCCCACTCTGATCAGCGATCACACTCGGCAACTCTGGGCATTAGCTTGCCTCATCTTCACTAACGGCCCCACCAGACCGCCGGGGATGCCTGGTCTCACCCTGGAGATACCCATTAAGGGACCATCTCTCAGGGAAGCCAGGAAGGGTTTTGCAGCGGTCGAAGCGCCTTGGGACCCTATGGGTAAGTAGTGCGCTATATAAATGCCTATACAATCTAATGCTTGCTTTTGTGCATTTGAGAATGCAAGAAATTCTTAGAACAGAGTATGATGTGTTATTTGGAGGAAAACACATTATTGTTTTTGGAGATCTATTGCAGTTGACTCCAGTAAAAGGACAACCAGTGTTTAAAATGCTCACGCATGAAGATACTAGGAAGTCCCTTGGAAGCATTGGAAACGTTAATATATGGTTACATTTTAAATATGCTGAACTGCTTCAAAATATGCGACAGGCAAAGGATGAAGATTATAAAAATATTCTACAAGATGTAAGAATTGGAAAAGTAAGCAAGCTTGGGAAAGAAGCTTTACATGGTCGATTAATTTCAAATTTGTATCCAAATGAAAACATTCTTCCAGAGAATATTTTTTTAAAAATGACTGAGAAGAAATCTGGGATATGTTTGATGCCAACTCTGCAAGAATGTTCCATCTTCAACAACAAAATGTTAGAGTTAGAAAATGAAGAGATTGTGAAACTGGAAGCAATAGATAAAATAGAGCATATGGGTGCAACAATTGTTTAGTCTGAAAATTTGAAAACTAAATTGGATTCATTAGAGAAAAGTATTTCTAAAACAGCTGGTTTTGAAAAGACTCTGAATGTCTGTTTAAATTGTCGTATCATTTTGAGAAGGAATTTAAATGTTGAAAGAGGTCTGGTAAATGGAGCAATGGGTTATGTTGTTGATTTTGTGAATTATAGAAATAGAGATGGAATTGAATTTTTAAAAATAAAATTTGATGGCATTGAGCAAGTACAACAAATCAGTCGTTGTTCTGCTAGATTTTTACTTGTAAAAGACTGATATGTTCGCCGAAAACAGTTTCCTGTTTGTTTGGCATATGCAGTAACAATTCATAAATCTCAAGGTTTAAGTGTAGATAATGCTTTAGTGAACATTGGAAAATCTGTGTTTAAAGAGGGTATGGCATATGTGGCATTATCCCGAGTCAGAACTTTATCAGGATTGTACTTGATTGAGTGTGATGAGCCAAAAATTTGTGCAGATCTAGATTGTGTTAAAGAATACAATAGGTTAAGAAGAGAATATGCTCCACATTTGCCTCAATATCCTCTGTTTGAAAAACGTATGGTAGGCCGAAAAAGAAGAAATGAGAGTAATTGCAGTGAGGTAGTAGCAAAAAGACAAAAAGTAGACAAAACTGTAATTGAAAACAGGAAGAAAAAGAATTGTGAAGAAAATGTTGTTGGATTTCAGTTTGAAAATAGTTCTGGTGTCAACTGCTATGCTAATGTAGTGGTTAATGTTGTTTTTTTTTCTTAAAATTTTACAAGAACAGATTGTTGAAAATCGGGATCAAAGATTGTGTGGTTTATTGAATTCTGTGTTTGAGAAATGTAGCAGTGATAGAGCAAAAATAGAAAGTGTAACAGAAATTCGAAATATTTTAGATATGTGTTCTGGTCAAGATAAATTTTCACAGAACATTCAGCAGGATTGTCAGGAATTTTTGATGTATATGTTTCGTGTTTTGGAAGATGAAGATGTAGATATAAATAATCTTTTCAGCCTTTCTTATCAATGGCAGCATGACTGCCACAATTGTAGTTCATCAAGTACTACTAGAATAGACACTGAAAGATTTATATATTTGACTTTACCTGACTGTAAATCAGTGTCATTTAAAAATCTACTTAAAGCAGCAGATCATAATATGGTGTGTACTCAATGTAACTATCCAATGCTATCCACATTATTTATACAAAGGTATGGGCAATGTATCATTTTAGTTTTCCAACGATGTAGACCTGATGGAACTAAATTGACAACTTCTATCAAAAATTTTGTGGCTTCTCAGTTATCAATTTCAGGAAGAACCTTTACAACTGAAGCTATTATTTATCATGACGGTTCTTCGACAACCTCAGGACATTATACATGCTACTTAAAATGTGAAAAAGGATGGAGTTACTGCAATGATTCTCATTTAACTTATAAACAATGTTTGCCTTATGACTCTACAAATTCTTATCTAGTGTTTTTAAAACCAAAGTTTTAGTAAAGGGAATTGGCCTTTGAAGACGGGAATAGATAATAAAGGTTAGTTAGTTAGTTAGTTAATCTAATGTTTTAAATTATTTATCTCATATAGGTACTTTATGTTGATCTCAAAGTAAAAAATACTGATATATCTGACACAAATTGGCCGTGAGGAAAGTGTAAGGTATGATGTTCTTAGATCTTTTTTCATAGGAAGTCGATGAAATGGAAGTTATAGAGCACAGCAGACTTTTTTTCCACCAAAAGGACCTTCACTATCTTCTATTTGGCCTTACGGAAAAGTAAGTGAATCAAAGATTAGTGTACATATATGAGATGTATGTTTGAATGGGTTTTTTTAAACACAATCTTTTAGATTGTGTTTTTTTTCCCGCTGTTATATGATGAAGACTTTGAACTCAGTAATTTAAGTGAAATTCAATATATTCTGAGAACAGCAAAAATAAATAATGTAACATATTGTAGAAGTTATTGTATAGTTTGCATTGTGTAATTTATATTGTATTCACATTGTCTCACACTCATTTTCCTTTTTCACCCTTATTTACCTCTCTTTACTCATTTACACTGCTTTTTTTTTAACTTTGTTTCATCGCTGTTCCTTTACTGCACTTCATTCACAACTTCTCAATCCAATGTGAACTGTCTGCATTTCCTCTCTTCCTTCCACCACTTTTTATCTTTTTCACATTCTCTCAGTACCACTGCTTTAGTTTTCTTCCCCTCTCTTTCTTTCTTTTTCTCCATTTATTTTCTTTCGCACTCATTGTACTGTAGTTCACTTAGTCCTTCCATTTGTTTTTCTGTGTACTTACTCTCTCACTCCTGTTTCATCCATCGTTCTATATTAACCTCATTCCCTTCATCCCTTCACTCTGTGACTCCCCTTCACTCACTCTCAGTCATCTTCTATTCCTCTTTTTTACTAATAGTTCCTCATTCAGACTTCTCTCCTTTTCACTCATTTTCCTTTTACTTTCTTATCTTTCCTGATTTGGTTTTGGTATCTCACATTCTTTTAGTATCTTACTTACCTTCAGTAATTTGTTCTCTTTCTATTTCTTTTTCCTTCTTTTTTCTCTTTCTACATTACTTTATTTCTGTTTTTGTATCCTTCACTATTGCTTTATTTCTTAGTAAACTTTTTTAGATTTTTAAACCTCTTGAACAGTTTCTTCTATTTTAATATGTATTTTTAACTAATTATAACGTGTTTTTTCTTTTGTCTTTCACAGATACAAGTTTTCATTAATTATATGGTAAGTGTGTTTACAAAATGTACTTTCTTATCACCCTTTGCTTTAACCTCACTACTTTTCTCTCACTCTACCTCACCCCTGTTTCCTTACTTTGCTTCCCACACTTATTCTTATCCTCCATGTTTACTTCCTACCACATTCAACTTCTTTCATTACCTCTGCTTATCCACACTCCTTCACTTACCTTTTTTACTGGTTCACTTAGTCCCTTTGTGACACTCCTTCCTTTACTCTCTCTCGTCTTTCTCTCTGTCACTCCCCATGTCTTACCCTTATTCACTTATATCTACCCTCTTTCACTCCTCTTAACTTACACTCAATGCTATTTTCTTTCCCTCCGTCACTACTGTTTTTTTCTCTAGTTCCGTCACTATCTGTCATTCCCCATACTTAAGTCTCCTTCCTTTTACTTTCATCACCCATTCACATTTCAGAACCTCTGCTTTAGTCTTCTTCCTCTTTCTTCTCTTCTTTTGCTCCCTTATTCATTTTCTTTTTGTCAGTTACTTCCTCTTACACCTTTTCTCTGTCTAACTATCTATTACACAGTCCTACTGTGTTCCTCCCTCTAGCTCTCTTTGTCTTAACACCACTCTCTCTGTCCCCATTCCTCATGCTCACTCCTTCATTTTTTTTTTGTTGGTGCGCTGACGGGACGCGCCCCAGTACGCGCACCGGGGCGCTCCAGAGTCAAATATTTAAAAAAAAGTAAAATACTATTTTAAAACAAAAATATTATCTTAATATACAATATAGGGTTCATTTATAGAAAAACATACCTTTCTCAGCTATAGACATTTGCGAAAAAATAAGCTTAGAAATTCACTAAAAAGTACATAGGTATGAAGCCCTATAAAAAGTTAAAAATTAGCAGTAAAAAAACCTATGAAATTCACAGAAAAAAACAAAGGTTTCACACCAGTTATAGTTAGAAATTAGCATTAAAAAAACCTATGAAATTCACTGAAAAATCCAGAGGTTTCACACCAGTTATAGTTAGGAATTAGCATTTAAAAAACCTATTAAATTCACTGAAAAAAACAGAGGTTTCACACCAGTTATAGTTAGCTGGAAATTTTACTGACATAAAACCATTGAAATTCCAACGTTATAGTTAGTCGGACTCACTATAACTTGCGCGTGCAATGCACTGCTGATGACATCACATATTACATCACTCATGACATCGTCAGTGACATCACTCATGACATCACTGATGACACCATCCTTGTGACACAGTGACAGACCTCCTTTCACTGTAAAGTAACCTTTGAAACACATATTCAAAAATAGAAACTAACATTTTCAAAAAAGTGGATATACCCATACAAGTTACAACAACCAATTCAGTAATTTCACCATCTATATACACATTCACACATTCACCAACAGTTTTATATAGTCACTCATACATATACTCACTCATCATATGTAGTGATACCCCTATTCATCCTGTTACACACCGACAATCATCAAAAAGTTACTCACACATATACTCACACATGCAAATAAACTAATAAACATCCATTTATTTGCATAAACAGATTTACACACACTACCACCTTACTTCTAAGGAAACTTACACATATGTACTCTCTTAAACAATCACTTATAGAAACACATACTTATTTAAACAGGAACTCTTACAATCTCTCACTCTCACATATACTGATTTATATACATCAATACTCACATATACTAGATTAAAATATATCTTGTTACTGATAAACACACTAGTGAGACAGGCATTCAATCACTAACACACACATATACACACTCATCCACTCATACAGTCCTGCACATATGCTGTTTTAAAAAAAACATACAAACAGTAAGTCAGTCATTGATACATCTATGTGCTAAGTAACTCCCCCACCAAACTATACAGACACTCATACTGATACTAAAAAAACATATAATAACCTATAAACACACACATGTAGCTACTCACCAACCCATACAGCGACTTATACACAAAGTGAAACACTGATACATATATTTAAATATTTAAATATTACTCGCCAATATATGTATTCACTAAGATACACTTAATAAGCCAGTTAACCAATCAATTTTTTTTTTTAAAACATAATTAAGACAATAATTTAAACATGTATTCTTCCATCGACCTTTACATATACATATATGAAACATGTTTATTTTTCAGAAAGACACACATTCACTGGATGGTGTCTTCAGTGATGTCATGAGTGATGTCACTGACCATGTCATGAGTGATGTAATATGTGATGTCATCAGCAGTGCATTGCACGCACAAGTTATAGTGAGTCCGACTAACTATAACGTTGAAATTTCAATGGTTTTATGTCAGTAAAATTTCCAGCTAACTATAACTGGTGAGAAACCTCTGTTTTTTTCAGTGAATTTAATAGGTTTTCTAAATGCTAATTCCTAACTATAACTGGTGTGAAATATATATATATATCACTGAAAAAAGCATATGTTTTAGGGGTGTTTGTTAAAAATGGGGTAGCATGGTGCAGAGCGGGCGGGCCAAACTCCAAAGGACATGTCCAAAACATCCACGCAGTACACACAGGCAACACACAAGGCACACTACAAAAGTCGACCACACCAGTTTGGGTGAAAACAGTAAGTGTATTACCAAATCAACACAGTAGAACGTAGTCACAATGGCATGTAAACGGTGCCAGCCGGCACTGGGTAATGGTTTGCTCGGGGACTATTTACAGGGCAGCACCCAAAGGGCCGCTGCCACTACCATCACTGGTATAGTACGGGTGAAGGTAAGGGTAAAGGACAAGGGCACAGTCTGTCGCTAAATATATAACATGGAAATGAACACGGGCCTAAATATAAGGCTGGTACAACAGGCATTACAACTCTAGCGCATTAGGCATAGATGTATTGGCACAACTCATGAGGCAGGAAACACAGTGCGCAAAAAAATGGCATAAGCACATTGGGCATAACCTTATGCAGGTAAGTACATCATACCTTATACCCACACCAGTACCTTGGGCCACTCCTCACTGTGACCATCAGGCCTTCCAATATTGCAAGGCATCCAGCATACAACAAAAACATTAGGCTTAAATCCCCTTAACAGTGGGTGTAGCATTAGCGTAAATCAGGGCAGGCCTCCACAGGTGTCTGGGGCAGCAGTATGGGCCCACTAGGGTATAATCACAGGAAGGAAAGCCCCATCTGTAGGTCGGAAATCACTAGGCCCAAAACCTGCATTGGCATGAACCCATTTAGCCTGAAAGCAGTAGGCATGACCTGAGAGCATAATCAACATGAACAGTGGGCATCACCCTTGGGGAAAAACTTTAGGCACATTAGTATAGGTGCATCACCATGGGGGTTACACACATTACCGTAGGGCAAATTCGCCTGCGACGTAAGCAGTGGGGGCAAACAGCATGAAGGCATTCTATCAGCATGCATGAAACATGAGGCGGTCCGACATGGGGCAGAAAACACCTTACACCTCTAGCTAGGTGGGGAACTATATCTGACATAACCTCGGCCACGCTACCTATGCTGTCAATCTTCTAAGGCCTTGCAAACCTAGACAGTGTGTGCCCCAATCGTTGCCAATGCCCACTGTCCAGCCGGGCAGTGGTGTCCAGTTAAGTTAGTTCTGGGCCTGGGGGGAGCCACCTTTTGGCTCGGGAATTCAAATATGCCCCCATGTTGCACCAGCACTCTGCGGGGTGGGTCCCCACTCTGGGACTCCCTTGGCCACCCCCACAGTAAAGGGAGGAAAGGCAGTTGCCCACTACCACCCGTGACAGCTGCCTGACAAGTCCAGTCACTGGCAGTGCTGCCCTGTCCTGGGCCCTGGGGGCCTTAGGCACCGATAGTGTGCCTCGGCCACCCCCCCTTCCAGCACTCTTGTGCGCAGTCCCACTCAACGGGGATCCTGCTGGGGTCCGTCGCCTCCTCCCGACGTCTCTCTTCACCCGGGTCCCTCTCCCAGGGCCCAGGGTTCGGTCGCCTATGAGGCTCCCTCTGCGCTCGGGGCTCTCCTCGTCTCCTTTTCGCGGCGGCGGGCGGCAGGCGTGGGGAACATGCAGGGCTTCTCCAGCCGGCTTCCTCCGGCCCTGTTCTCATCGCACCGGGCTCTCCTCTGTGCCTGAGGGCCCCGCCAGCAGTGCCTCGCTGGACTTCACCCAGGCCCCCTCCCTTGAGACCCAGGGCTTCAATGGGCAGATGCGCGGGCTCCCCTCAAGGCATGGGAGCCCTGCTAGAGCGAACCTTCCTCCTTCCGGCTTCACCCGGGCCCCCTCCTGGGACCCGGGGCTTCAGCTGACTTCTTTCTGCCTCCAGGCAGCAGCTTCCATCGTGCTGGCCCCGCCCACCTCCAGGTGGCTCGCCGGTCTTCCGGGTCACCGCAGGCAGAGCGGCAGCCCCAGCTACTCCCGCGACGGTGATCTTCCTTCGGTGCTAGTGCGGGGTGGGCACCCACGGAGTTAACCAAGCACCACATCGCGGCACACACGCGGGGTAGGCACCCGCTTATCAATTATTAATGTAGCAGGGTAGGCAACCACGAAAGGGAGCATTAAAACACGGAGTAGGCACCTGCCGGTTTTAATTATGCAAAATTGCGGCACTCACGCACGAGGGTAGCAATAGTGCTGGGTAGGCTCCCTTGGCTCTTCACAGTAGAACAGTTCTCCTTGTCCCCACAGTGCTTAGAGGTTAACAGCGCTTGGGTAGCACAACGCAGGGGGGTTCATTCCTCACAATCCAGTGCTGTAGGCCTCAGCTCCTCCTCCCCTGGCACATCAAATGCAGAACTCATCCAGCGCTACCAGGCACAGGTTCACAGGTAGGGGTGGAAGCGCTCCTCACCTCTGGTGCGGGGAATATAGCACTGCACTCTCCAAGCGCTAGTCAGCAGGCAGATAACGTGCTCTTCTCTTCCAGGCACTTGCCAGCAGTCAGGGCCCAGGGGTAGCGCTCACGGGGTGCTCAGCAGGAGAGCAGCAAGCACCACTGGGCCAGGTCAGCAGTCAGTGGGCACTCATCAGGACAGGGTGGTAGGCTTTAAAAAACATCCTCCACTGTAGTGTGGCACTCCTCCTGTACAGCAGCCTTGACTCCTGCAGTGGGGCTTCCATTAGCCCTGTAGACAGCAGAGGGGTTTCAGTTGGATACAGGGTCCAGCACACAGGCCCAAGTGGCGGTACCCCCTGGCAGTGGGTCCCCTCACGTTCATGTCCCTGCTCTGCCTGAGCACATGGTGGCACAGCCCCCCTACTTTTACGCCCCTCACCCCACCTACCAGACAGTGCCTGGAGCTTCTAGAAGCTTCTGGGGAAACTGGTTCTAACTGCCTCAGGGGAAGGAGTAGAGCACCCTGGGTGCCAGGCTTTTTCTCCAAAAGCTGGGATGGCTGGGAACCAACAACTAGGCTGCTAACCCACCACAGTCAGGTGGCACCACACACAGCCATGCCATCCATGTTATACGCAGCATGTTACCAGGATACATTCTCTTGATGGGAGAATTATAGGTGCGCACACCCTTGCCTTACATTTCACATGACCTCTCACACCACACATGGCCTAAGCAGTTCTCTACCATGGGGGAGACATCCTAAAATAGGGGAGTGAAAAGCAAAAAATGATGGGAAAATAAACCAAGTTTAATAGTTAGTTGGACATTTCACTCATACAAAACTATTGAAATTCCCACGTTATAGTTAGTTGTACTAACTATAACTTGCGCGCCTGCAATCCACTGCTGATTATGTCACATATTACATCATTCATGACATGGTCAGTGACATGACTGATGACATCACTGATGACATCTCAAATGACATCACTGGTGACTTCATCCATGTGACAATCTGATACATCTTATTATACACTAGTATAACCTTTCAACGCTCATTATAAAATATGGAGTACCATATTTGAAAACAATACAAGTTTCTAAAAACCCACTCAGTGATTCCTACATCTACACACACATCGAAACACTTACCTATAGATTCACTCATACATGCTAACAAAGATCAATAGAACACTATTTAATATATTTATACACATACATCAACATTACACACTAGCACACATCCTATTCACTTATGCAGTCATCCTACTCACTTATGCAAACACTTGATCATACTTACATTTACTAAGCTACACACTTACACAAACACCACTTTATTTATTCATATAGATAGTAACTCATACTTAGTGTGTTATAAAATCACTATTACAAGTATACAGTTATCCGTACATCACTCATACAATGACTGAGTCTTATGTATACTTATTTATATACAACTGTCACATACACTACCTTTTATATTTCTAGTTTGTTGGACATGTATCATTGAGAAATATATTTACTCATCACCACACCCATAAAGAGATTCACTCACCCAAACAACTGCTTCCACATACAGTCTCAACCTCATATGGCCGGGATGCCCGTCACCCCCTCCCAACACAATCCCCAAGGATGGGAAGTCGGACGCAGGCTTGAACTTTTGGAAGGCGGGAGGGAGTCACCCTCCCGGCCGTATTTATTAAAATATGAAACAAAATTTAAAACATTAAATAAAAGTTTCATAATCATGTACAATTTTACATTTATTACATTTCGATGAAGACATGTTCTTGGCTAACCTTAACAGATCTCTAATACAAAGGTTTCCTAGCCGAGTCTAACATCCTGCAAATGCATACATTCTAAATTAAAATTGTACATCCTAGCATTAAGGGCCAACGGCAAGGTCTTAACCGGTGTCAGATCCCTACTACCAAAATCCCGCCCTCACGGTGTGAGTGGCGCATGCGCAGAGGACTTTACCCTCATTGCCAACTGTAACTTCCCTTGTCGTGGGGCCCCCTTTCACTCGACGCCATCTTAAAGGTCGTCCGAGTTCCCGTGTGAGGTATCTGTAGGAAGGACAGCGTGGACTCCCCCCAATCCCCACACTCTCTATCCGCCGTCGCGGATATCCGGCCCCCGGGAAATTAGTAGGAAGGGCATATAGCCGCCTCCTCCCCTGGGAGGGGCCTATGGCCGTCTCCCCTTAGGCGACCAATCCTTAGTGGGTGCCGCCTCCCCGTGGGAGGGGCCAATGGCCGCCTCCCCCCCGGGCGCTCCCATCCATTCTGGGTGGCGCCCCCCTCTAGGGACCTTGAAATTACTGCTCACCGATCATGACCTTACCGCCCGACCAAAAAATAAATACGACAGTTGTTTACCTACTAAGGAAAGAAAATTTCTGACATAGCCTTGATGTGTCATCAACTGCTCACTCCTACTAAGAAAAACCATTATCCTAAAGGCAGAAGTTATATCCTTATCTTAAACAGTCTTCTACTTTTTCTACAAAGGAAAAAAGGCCTATTCATCAACTCTTCAGCAAAACTTTATTAAAACAAACATTGCCATAAGGGGCTGGTGGGTGGGTCAAAATTGCTGCTTGTTCCGTCGAGGGCTCACGAGCAACGAGTGGGTGTAGCCTTCAGCGCAAAGGAACAAGAGGACGATTCTTCGGATTCCCGCTCTATTTATTCTTCTGCGGGAGGGCGTGTACCCTCCTCCGGTACGCCTACAGGGCGTGGTCATCGGTGTAGGTGTCTAGGACAACCCCTCCTGGGCGGGAAAAGGCGCGCCCCGGCTACGCTGCTTCGGGCATACCAGCCGAGACACGCCCCCCGCCCAAAATGGTTTCCCGGGAGGATCGGGGCACCCAACCATACGTTCGGGGGGACCGAGTGGTCGCCCCTTTCCATATGGCCGGGATGCCCGTCACCCCCTCCCAACACAATCCCCAAGGATGGGAAGTCGGACGCAGGCTTGAACTTTTGGAAGGCGGGAGGGAGTCACCCTCCTGGCCGTATTTATTAAAATATGAAACAAAATTTAAAACATTAAATAAAAGTTTCATAATCATGTACAATTTTACATTTATTACATTTCGATGAAGACATGTTCTTGGCTAACCTTAACAGATCTCTAATACAAAGGTTTCCTAGCCGAGTCTAACATCCTGCAAATGCATACATTCTAAATTAAAATTGTACATCCTAGCATTAAGGGCCAACGGCAAGGTATTAACCTGTGTCAGATCCCTACTACCAAAATCCCGCCCTCACGGTGTGAGTGGCGCATGCGCAGAGGACTTTACCCTCATTGCCAACTGTAACTTCCCTTGTCATGGGGGCCCCCTTTCACTCGACGCCATCTTAAAGGTCGTCCGAGTTCCCGTGTGAGGTATCTGTAGGAAGGACAGCGTGGACTCCCCCCCATCCCCACACTCTCTATCCGCCGTCGCGGATATCCGGCCCCCGGGAAATTAGTAGGAGGGGCATATAGCCGCCTCCTCCCCTGGGAGGGGCCTATGGCCGTCTCCCTTTAGGCGACCCATCCTTAGTGGGTGCCGCCTCCCCGTGGGAGGGGCCAATGGCCGCCTCCCCCGGGCGCTCCCATCCATTCTGGGTGGCGCCCCCCTCTAGGGACCCTGAAATTACTGCTCACCGTTCATGACCTTACCGCCACAGGCCGGATAGTTGACCGACTATACGACCCCCCCAAACTCCTCCTAAAGGTCATGCTTCCTCAAACCCCTTAGCCATGCTATGAAGTCTCCTATGAGTAAATCATTCCCCTCCCGGGACAGGTGAACCCCATCATTCAGATACATGTGATCACCCCGAATACACCCGTGAGGAATGCTATGCAACTGCGCAGAACGAAACAATCTACCAATTTTATTGTTTACCCTCTTCACCGAATGGTTCAGTGCTGACACCGAAAGGCCCCCCCGCCATACCTTCCTGGGAATCATGTGGGATCAGGCAATCGTGCACCCCTGGATTCTTTTCGCCAACCAGCTAACAGCAGACAAAACTTGTTCAAACAACACTCGTCTACCCAGTGTCACCAAGTCATTGCCCCCCAGGTGTACTATGACTACAGATGGCGGTGACCTTTGCCGCCCTAAGAGACCCTCAACAAATGACTCGAATTGGTCAAATCAGAGCCCGCCCTTCCCATGGAAGGCCACTCTGTACCCGTATTCCCCAGCTGCGCAAGTCGCGTCACCTGCTTCGAATACGTCCCCGGCGCGCCTCACGTATGAGTGGCCCATGACCCATACCACTCTCACTCTAGACGGTGATCCATGACCGCTGGTCTCCTGGTACTGGGTCGACTGCAAATTCCGCCCCGCGTGACAGGCTCGCGAAACTGTAATTAAAACAAAAGACAAGAAGCGTGAGTGCATGTCAATTGATTTTTACAACATGTGCAATCGCACATACCTTTTGAAGCAATTCGAGGACCATCACCCCAACTGTTTCACTTCGTCCGCACTCTGACCCCTGGCTGTAGCCTCAGTAGCAGCCCCTATCCTAAAGGAGTGGGTCCCAAAATCGCAAGGGTCCATGCCTGCCGCAGCGATTGTCAGTGCTAGTACCCTCTGGAACTGAAACCTCGTCAGTGGGGTGCCATCCTTGTGCCTCAGCAAACTCCCCCCCCATGTAGCCGCCCTCAGTGCCAAGTATTCCTCTATACACATTATCGGGCACGTGGGGGACCCTCGCGCGCGCTGCACAACAACACTATTTCCCATAGCCCCTTGGTCGGTCTTGGACCTGGCTATCGTGATGACCATCGAATCACCCCTAATTTGGACGTGATCCCTGCACAAGCCTCCCTCCAAGTCTTTCTTATTCCTTGCGACCAGTTCGCTCACCCACATAGCCCTGTGGAATGCTAATGCGAAAGCTGCCCGGAACAGAATTGCTTCGAATTGGGAGGAGCATGTCTCGTCTAGTTTCGCTATGAGTAAGGACAACCTATGTAAGCCAATCGGGCGCCTTTCATCTTGCTTGCGACCCTCGAGGCGCTGCTAGCCGCGAAGGGCTTTTTTCACCAAAAAGGAACCCGTTGGGTCTTTTATACCATGCACCTGCGCCATGAATGAAATGGCCGCCCTATGCCTATTGGCCGTTGCCGCTGATCGGCCTTCCCTGTGCAGTGCTACCAGGAACCCCAGGAAGGATTCCTCCTGACCCCAGCTCTGATTCCCTGCCGGACCCAAAAATGTGCAATAGGAACGAAACGCTCCTTCGTATGTCTTCCTTGTCCTGGGGGCTAAGCTTGCTGCCACGAGGTCTTGTAATCCGGGGCACTGATTAGCCAAAGTGCTTCGGGGAATGGTGCCGCCACTAGGTCCGCTGTAGGTAGATATCCCCTGAACGCCTGCACATGTGAACGAGAGAGTGCATCAGCCGCATGATTCAGTACACCCGGCGCATGTTTCGCCCTGAACTGTACATTCAGTCTCATGCAAAGCAGCACAACCTCTTTCAACAATCTCAAGATCCATTTGCAGCGTGCTGCCTGTTGGTTAATGCATTCGACAACAGTCATATTATCAGACCAAAACACCACTGAGCGGTCTCTGAAATCGTCTGGCCATGCCATCAGAGCAACTAAAATGGGGAATAGCTCCAGGAACCCAATGTTATTTGTGAGACCGCTGGAGTGCCACCACGCCGGCCATGTTTGCGCCGACCATCGATTACCAAAAATGGCGCCAAATCCCACGCTCCCCGCCGAGTCAGTCCACAGACCTAGCTCATTTGAAGACGCTGGCGGTTTGTTCCACACTACTCGACCGTTGAAGTCCGCCAGAAATGCCAACCAAATGTGCATATCCTGGCGAACCTCTGCAGACAGTCTCGTACGGTGGTGCCCTTCTTTGAGACCAGCCATAGCTTGTGCAATAGAGCGTGAGAAGGGGCGGGCCATTGGTATCACTCTCAAGGCAAAGTTAAGCTGACCCACTGTTTGCTGCAACTGGTGCAGGGTCACCTTCTCCTTACCAAGGCATAGCTTCAAGGAAGCCCTAAATTTGGCCACCTTTCCCAACGGCAAACGGAAACATCCCTCCACAGAATCGAGCTCAATTCCCAGAAACTCCAGTGAAGTAGATGGTCCAACCGTCTTACCTGGTGCCAATGGAACTCCAAACTCCCTCATGATGATGCAGAAGTCCTGCAGCGCCTGCGCACATTTCGTATCGCCGGCTGCTCCCAAAAACAGGAAGTCATCGAGATAATGCATAACATGCCTATACCCTGTGGCCTCGGTGAATGCCCACTCTAAAAAACAACTGAACATTTCGAAATAGGCACAAGAAATGGAGCAACCCATAGGCATGCATTTATCCATGTAATAACTCCCTTGGAATGCAAAACCCAGCAAACGCTGATCCTGCGGGTGTACCGGGAGCAACCGGAACGCCGACTCGATATCTGATTTTGCCATCAGCGCCCCGGGGCCCAGGCGATTCAGCATGGCCACGGCCTCATCGAACGATGCGTACCGCACCGAACAGACTTCTGGGTCAATGACCTCGTTCACCGAGGAACCCCTTGGAGCAGACAGGTTATGAATAAGTCTAAACTCCCCTGGGTCTTTCTTCGGTACAACCCCTAACGGGGAACAGATGAAATCCGCCACTGGTGGGCGATGAAAAGGCCCTGCCACTCGCCCTAAGCTGACTTCCTTTGCAATTTTTCTCTCTACCACACTTGGATTATGTTGCGCCGATAACTGGTTCTTACAAAAGGAGTTCCCTCGAAAATCCCCCGCCGGGATGTGGAAGCCGTGCAAGAATCCCTTCCTCAACACCCCAGCGGAGACATGATCAGGGTATTTGTTTAACCAAGGAGTCATAGCCATGAGATCAACGGGTGTAGGCAGTTGGTCACTTTCTACCTTACTCCTGCTTGGACCCTCCCTTTCCACCCGCCCGTTATTTTTTGATCTACATGAACTCCCCGGGTGTGAGGAATTCCCACAGCCCGCACACACATGCTTGAACCTACATGTTCCTTGCGGTCTGTTACAGTTGCCTCGATTGAAGCCCCAACAGACCCCCCGCTTGCCGCCATTCCCGCCGGTTTTCGGCTGGTGATCGATACCGGCGCCCGCTCGAAAGGGCACCACGGGCTTTTGGCGGAAGGCCCCTGACCCACTCCCGCCCGGCGAGAATGTACCTGCCGCCCCCGGCAGGAGCTGCTTATGCCATGAGACCGAGTCGAGGCAGTCCCATGTCAGAGAGGCATCATATTCTTTCGCTTTTCGGAATTTCATGTCATAACCTTTCCATTCCTCTCCCTCATACATTGCATAAAAATCCATAATACGAGTTTGATAGCACGACAGTTCAGTTAACACCTCGGGTTTACGTTCCCCCATAACTGCAGTAAATATTGCAAAGGCCTTCGCCCAATTCGTTATCGTTTCATCCACCCTGAATTCCGCCATCTTGGCGCGCCACACGCTCGGGTGCCACAAATCTTTCTGGGTTTTAGCATATTCCATCTCGCGATGGTCAGTTAATAATGAAAACATATTGATATATTTGTCTCCCCATATTAACTCTTTTGTGGCCATAGGGATGTGCTGTGCCACCCTCTCCCGCCTTGAGGGTAATGAGCCCTCCCCCGCCACTGGCAAAGCGAGCTTACCCGGTTCGGTCGTAGTTCCCGCCATTTTCTCGAGGCCAACTGCAGGTCCTCCCGGTGTCACCTGTGGGGAAACAAGAGGAAGATTCGCCTTTGCGGCATCTCGCGACTGCCGCAATTGCTGGATTAGTAGCTTGGCCTCTTCGTCCGTGTCTCCGGGCGCCTTATTTATTTATTTATTTATTTATTTATGCAATTTTTAAAGCGCTGCAATTACCCATGGGTGTCTCGGCGCTGTGAGCTAAGTCTAGTCCCAGTATTTTAAAGATTTTAGTGCAGTAATTTTATGTTGGCCGTTGCTAATGAGTCACTGCCTTGGCACCCCCTGCCTTTCCATTGAGCCATGCGGCCAACTGGGTGGCCAATTCAGGAGGCATATCTTCATCGTTAGCGGGGGTAATCACTACTGGGATCGGTTGACCCACGTCTGGGATTGGTACCGGGTTGTCTGCCGGCGTGGCAGGGGTGGCCGGGGGTACCTCTGGGACCGGAACCTCTGGCACCGGAACCTCCCCTGAAACCGCCCTCCTCTTGACCCGCTTCCCTCTACCCTCGGGGACGATTCCCGGCAAGGCCGGGCCTATTACCTTCTTAGGGTTACCAGGATTGCTCAGCGCAGCCAGTTGTTGTTTGACCTCCACCAAACCTTGACCGATCGATGGGACTTGACTGAGTTTCCGCTCCATGCCAGCCATCCGGTTCACCAACATGCGTAGCACCTTATCCGTCTCGGAACCCTTTCCTGCTTTCTTGCCAGCCATGGTTTCGATTATCCACTCCTAGCCGATCAACAAGGTCCTGGATTCTTCGCCTTCAAGTAACTGAAAGAGAAACACAAGAATTAAAAGTTCTCAAAATTGCTGCTTGTTCCGTTGAGGGCTCACGAGCAACGAGTGGGTGCAGCCTTCAGCGCAAAGGAACAAGAGGACGCTTCTTCGGATTCCCGCTCTATTTATTCTTCTGCAGGAGGGCGTGTACCCTCCTCCGGTATGCCTACAGGGCGTGGTCATCGGTGTAGGTGTTTAGGACAACCCCTCCTGGGCGGGAAAAGGCGCGCCCCGGCTACGCCGCTTCGGGCATACCAGCCGAGACACGCCCCCCGCCCAAAATGGTTTCCCGGGAGGATCGGGGCACCCAACCATACGTTCGGGGGGACCGAGTGGTCGCCCCTTTCCATATACCTACTAAATCAACTATTTACACATCTTTGGACAGTCACACACCTCCCACCCAACCACACACAAATTCATTCACTATCCCATATAAATACTCACTTAACTAACTAATAACTAATATAGACTTTCACATAGCTAGTAACCAACTTTTGTAGTAGTTTACACAACAAGAGATAGAGTGATGCAGGTATTCACACAGGTTAATCACTATCCCATATATTTAGCGAGACACTTTAAATTCACCACTTAGGCAGTCAATCACATTGCTACTAAATCCTCCATTCAGACAATTATACATCCACTCAGTCTTTAAGGCAGATTGCTATATATATATATATATATACATATATATATATATATATATATATATATATATATATATAATACTTATTTAAATATCGAAGCAAGCCACATTCACTGGATGATGTCATCAGTGATGTCATCAGTGATGTCAATTGAGATGTCCTCAGTGATGTCATCAATGATGTCACTGACAATGTCATGAATGATGTAATATGTGACAACATCAGCAGTGGATTGCGGGCTCGCAAGTTATATTTAGTACAACTAACTATAACGTGGGAATTTTAAAGGTTTTGTACGGGTGAAATGCCCAACTAACTATAACACCCCTAAAACCTTTGTTTTTTTTCAGTGAATTTTTAAGGTTTTTTAAATGATAATTCCTAACTATAACATGTCTGAAACCTATGTTTTTTTCAGTGAATTTCTAAGGTTTTTTAAATGCTAATTCCTGACTATAACAGGCCTCAAACCTATGGTTTTTTCGGTGAATTTCAAAGGTTTTTTAAATGCTAATTCCTAACTATAACATGTCTGAAACCTATGGTTTTTCAGTGAATTTCAAAGGTTTTGTAAATGACAATTATTAAATGTACTTATTGTTATTTTTATTTTTTTTATACTGATTTTCTACATTTTTTAAACAGTTTATTTTTAGATATTTTATTTTTTAAATTACATTATAATTACAATATACATTACATTACAAAATATACCTTCTGAGAATGAATTACTTTAGTTTAAATACTTTGCAAATAGGCAATAGAATTTTAAGTACAGTTGTTGCAATGGGCAACTCAATTTCAAACACAACACAACATTGAGGTCAATGTGTATTTCTAGTTAAATGTAATTAATTACTTTTCTAACCACAGTACTGGATCCTAAATACAGTCCTGAGACATCACCTGTAAACAGTTGAGTAAAAGCGTTTTGGTTACAGCAGTGATTTTTAAGAAATAAGCTAACATGCTGCTCCCCATAGCTGTATTCAAACAGATGCGCTGTTGCTGCCGACGTCGTCAACCCCGTTGCTTCGTTTCCTTTTTTCACATATCGTGACTCTCCACCAGCTGCCACTGAAGTCATATCCAACCTTGATACCTGAACTTCTTCTGCTGTGTTTCTGATATTTAGGCACAAGCATTGCTGTTACCTTGAAGCTCCTGACCTCATAACTGGCAGAGTTCCCTTGCTTTTTCGATTCACCTCAACAAGCATCACTGACCCTCTTGGGAAGTGTATGTTGCTTTACCTCAATTTAATTTTTCCTAGGGTCATCAATTATAATGCATAAAGCCCATGTCCTGATGATGGTCTTATGAAACTATCTCCTAAAGACCGAAACGTCGACTATCAAGTCTAACTCTGCTCATTATTCATCAATTACCATTGATTTTCATTTACTAGTCTGAAATCATTGTGTTATTATTTATTAGCAGTGTAGACTCATTTTGTGATGTAATATTGGAGCATGTAAGACACTTCTTTTATGTCTCAAATGCATTTTTCTGTACCCTATTTTTATCATTGATTGAATTTATCTGTCACAAAGAAAATAACAATCCTTTGACTTAACAACCTGGTTATTGTATTTTGTTCATTTAATTGTGTTAGTGTGGTAACATTATTGATCTGTATTAGAGAAATCATATCCAGCCACTAACTAGTAGTAGTGTGGGTACTCAATCAACCTGAGTCCCTTACGTGCTGACACTGAGAATTTCAAACAAAACCCCTTGCTGGCCTATGTTTTGAATGCCCCATATGGAAAAGCAATCTGCTCTCTCTTCCAAATAGGAAAGCAGTTTGCAATGACTGCAGGAGCCGGCCCTGGGGGGTGGTGGTCCCCAGGGTCATCGAGGACTCTAGGAGGGGGGACCCCCTCCCACATTTTTGAGAAGCCCCGGGGTGGTGGCCCCCAGGGCTGGGGGGCCTCAGAACCCCCCCACCCAATTTTGTTAGGCCCCGGGGGTGGCGGTCCCCGGGGCTGGGGGACTTGAGAGCCACAAAACCAATTTCAAAATAGCCCAAGGGGTGGCGGTCCCCAGGGCTGTGGGGGCCTCATGAGACCCCGCATACATTAACATTGAGCCCTGGGGGGTGGCGGTGCCTGGGGCTGGGGGGCCTCAGAGCCACCCCAGTTAACATTTTAAAGCCCCGGGGGTGGTGGTCCCCGAGTCTGGGCGGACGTGAGAGCCCCCAAACATTTTGAAGATGGCCCGGGGGTGGCGGTCCTCGGGGCTGCAGGGGCCCCGTGAGCCCCCCGCATATATTAAATTAGAGCCCCGGGGGTGGCGGACCCCGGGGCAGTGTGGGGGGGATTGGGACCCCCCCACACTATTTTTCCAATAATGCCCCCGGGATTGGGACCCTCCGGGGACAAATTAACATATTTACCGCGGGAGACCGCTTTTAATTTTTTATGTAACCTTGGAGTTCTTGTGGGGACCCCTGAGCAGGCCTAGGGGGTCAGGGTGTGTCTACCCTGCCCCCTTTTCGCGTTTTGCACATATATTTTACAGACTTTTTCAGCCTCGCTTCTACCGAGGCATAAAATGGCTGCCAACAGTTTCTAGTTTCGAATGTTGACAACCTCTTGACAACCAATTAGCAGTCAGCGCGTGATTGGGAGGGTGCGCTTATGTTACAATGACAATGCCCGCCGGATCCGCGTATCCACAGCGCCCATAGATATATATGTACGTTTAAATGTAATGTTCTCAGAAACTACTGAACAGATTTACACCAAATAAGGAAAACGCACAAGTCCGAACCAAGGACTACCTCTTTGCCAAATTTGGTGTAATTCCCTTAAGCAGTTCGGGCTGTTGCTGCGGCTAAAGGGCCTATGGGAAATTGCGTTGGGAAAAGCGTTTTGGGAACCCCTTTTTTCTCCGCCCCCGCTTGACCAATCACCCCAACCTTTCAGGGAAGGTGCAGAACGGACCTGGACAAAAGTTTGGACAATTTCACACAGATTCATCAACCGGCGCCAAAGTTATTCCAAATAGAATGTTGCGGATTTCCTATGGATAATAGCTCCTAACTATAACTACCTACTGGCGACCGCCAATAGATTATAGAAAGAGATGGATATAGATATAGACATAGGTGTGGATATAGATACGCTTCTCCAACATTGTATTACACTTCTACATTTTTTCCCTATTTTTACAAGTGTAGTATACATTGCTGCTGCTCGTCATATAAGGTAAGACCTTTTTTAAGCTTTTCTATAGGGTTTTGGGAGTATGGAGGATGTAGGCTGTACTAGTAAATGATAGTTATAGCATTGGTTTCTAGTTTTTGGAAATGTTATTTCCCATGTTTTATTTTGTTTAATAGTGTTTTGTGTTATGGCTCCTTAGAGTATGGTAGTAGTACTGTATCATTATTTCATATGATGTTATGTTATGTGTTTTGTATAGTTTTAATGTAGTGCTTGTCGTACGTTTGAAGTTAGTGTTTTTTGGTGGGTGGGTATTTTATTATTTTTCCAGGTTTACAGATGTGAAATGATCATATGGATGTTTGGATTTTTTTTTTAAAGGAAATCATTTTGGTTTCTAGTAAACCGATATTTTTTATTTTGATTTCCTCTGATTTTTCGGATTTGCTGGAGCACATATATATATTTATATATATATATATATAGATATAGATAAAGACATAGGTGTGGATATAGTTACACTTATCAGACATTGTATTACACTTCTACATTTTTTCCAATATTTTTACAAGTGTGGTATACATCGCTGCTGCTTGTCAGATAAGGTAAGACCTTTTTTAAGATTTTCTATAGGGTTTTGAGAGTATGGAGGATGTAGGCTGTACTAGTAAATGATATTTATAGGGTTGGTTTCTAGTTTTCGGAAGGTTTATTTCCCATGTATTATTTTGTTTACTAGTGTTCCGTGTTACGGCTACTGTCGTAGAAATTCCACCATGGCATTTGGAAATTGTGTTGGCTTCTGTGTCCAGAGCTGTGCAGTCTGCCAACTTAAGTATCTTCAAAGTAGTCCATTAGGGGCTTAATTTGTGTTCGTTTTGTTGGTACAATGGACTTTCAATAAGTAAATTGTAGTTGTTAGATACCTCTGTTACAGGGGGCAAGACTAGCGCAATCATATTTTTGATTTCAAAGTCAAATGGACTGTTTGTTGCATATTCTACACTCAGGGGCCAAATATGAGATTGACGGTCTGACCACTGGACCGCCGTCGTGGCAGTCGGGAGAAGCCTTCCCAACCACTGCATTCTGAGAGTACTGCCAGGCTGGCGGTGTTGTGTCAGCAGTGCCACGGTGGAGCAATGCTTCAGCGTATAGTCAGCCTGAAGCCTACGCTGAGGCCGTGCTGCTTGCACATCGGTACACTGTGTACCATGTACCATGTCATGCATGGCGCACAGTGCATGCACAACAGTGCAAGCAGAGGGGGGCACAGCATGTGCACATGTCACCACCCAAGAGCAAATTCACCCTGGAGCCCTTTTTGGGGCCCCTTCTCTGCCTTTCCTGCTACCTTTGCTTGGTGAGGTCCCAACCATGAAAAGGTTGGGGGAAAGGCAGGTTGGAATAGGCACGGCGGTGCTGGCATCAGTACCACCTCCATTCCCTCATGCTTTACCCACCACCGACCTGTCGGGATTCAGGATCCTAGCGATGGTCTAGCATCAGGCTTTTGGTGGCCCGACCGCCTACCTCGCTATCGGGTGGTCCGACCGACGAGGTGGTGGTGGTCAGACCGCCACCATAGGTACAGTGGTCTTGGGACCGCCGTACTCTTAATCGGCCCCTTAGTGCAGATTGCTGGAGATGCCTTAAACGCTTTGATTAAAATGGAAGTAACAGCCTTGTATGGCTGTGTGTGTGTGTGTTTAGTTTAGGTATCGTTTGCATTATGGCTTGTTCAAAATCGATTATTATTTTTTGTGGGGAGTAGTTTGCTTTCATTTTAACTTGATTTATTAGTTCATAGTAAGTGCTACTTTGTTTATCAGGTACTAAGGCATATGAATGGCATACTAGTGTTTTGATATTCACCATGTATGGTGTATATCTGAGAGAAGGGTTTGGGAAACATTTTGAATGTTCCATCCATCATCCATGTGCGACATTGGCTTAGTTCGAAAAAGTTATCTGCTGTGACAAATATTATAATGAGTATCATTGTTAAGGTTATCATGTACCAGGAAGGGTTCTTCATTATGTATGGTGGTTAAAAGGTCAGGAATTTAGATATCTTGGTATCTTCTAGGGGCATGAGGAGTGTCATTGAGGGCTTTATTAGGTTGTGTTATTGAGCGTTTATAGCTTGTAGCTGGCCTGTTATATGTTCAGATACATCAGGGAGTGTATCCTTTAGAATTTTAGTTGTGGGCTCTTGGGCACTAGTGCTTGACTATCTTAAATGTTGTAGTACATGCCTTACTTGGATTTTGGTGACATTCAGGGGTGGTTGTGTTCTCTTACACTAATAATAACTCCATATTTTGTAGTTGTCTTCCCATGGCAAATATTAGAGTAATATTTTGTACACATTCAATTAGTAGTTTCCGAGCTTTTACTTTCCTGGTTGTAAGAGTAGTCTATGTGAGCGAGTAATTGTTTCTCTTCATGTGATGAGATGTATCTTGTTCTTTCTGTCATTATGTCTGAAAAAGTGTAATAATACAATAAATAAAAGTTAAAAAATCACCTTGCATTTATAATCTAAATGCAAAGTTACGATAATCATTGTATATTTAATACTTACATGTGTTTTTGCTGGTAAATGCAGTCTATGTTTTCAGGTTTTTCATTGGGAGTGTTGTAATGTGGGTCAGGTGTCTTCTCTGGTGGGGAAGAAAAATGAGTTTTACTTTATTTTTGTAAATGCTTGTTGTTGGTAGCTAGGAAGAGCTGAGGGATTTTAGTTTTCTTTTTAGCATTTAAGGGAAGCTTTATATTCAGAAATAATTTCTTGTGTGCCTTTTTGAAGGTTGGCTTTGTAGTTTGATAGATGGTGTAGTAATTTGTGGTTTCTAAAGTTTAACACATAAAATAGAGCGATTGGTTAGTTATTTATAATTTTACACTTTTTAATTAAGATATTTATAAGTTTGTTTAATTAAATATTTATACTTACTTTAGAAGGTAGTTGTATGTAACCAATCAACACGTAGGGAGGAGGAATTTCTGTCCATTCAGTTCCCCATATCAAATTCAAAAGTAATCAAGTGAGGGAATGGACACTTGTAGCGCTCAGAACCATTGGTTCAGAAAAGGAAACCCTCATAAACGCCGTGTTATTACAGTGTGCGGTGTATCTTGATTATCCGCCCCACACTGGCGTTATGGCATAGTCATTGGGTATCCAGTTTTTTTAGCTCTATGCCGGCCTCATCCAGAGGCAACCTCTGGGTCTGAATGCAGTATCCAAGTAATGAGGGGCAACCCCTAGAGGTATAGTGAATGAAGGTGAAAAAGTGAAATAATTTTTTTTTTTAAACCAAATCTTATCCTATAAGCAACATTTTTTATATGAAAAAAGATGATAGATTTGGTATTAAAAACTAGCTGGTATCAACTCTGGAACGAGTTACTAGGTCCAGTTGTACCTCCTTGATGATTTAGTCGACATGTTTCAGCTCCCTATGCCAAAAGGTCTATGGAGCATTCGTCAGGACAGACATACATATATTTTTACTCACACGACTTGTGCGGTATAGGTCAATGTATTCACAGCCTTTAACACTCTCGTTGACCTGTAGTGAGGAGAGAATGACAGACAATACAAACAAATGACAGACATTGCTATCATCATTATCACTTGGGGTGGCACTTATGTTCTCTACTTTAGAGCAATTTGCATGAAACCACTTGGTCGTGCACATTTATGACAAAATAAAAAGGAAAAAATGGAGAAGTATATGCAAAAGTGGGGGACCACCTGGATCTTGTCATTTGCGGTGTCACTGAGCATTGAATAAAAGCGGTTTGGTTGATGACTTATTTTCAGGGTAGGCATTGTTTTTTCGCTGATCTTTACGTCACTTTTTGTTCAAAGAAAAATGGGTTTGACGCAATACAAGTTATGTTGTTTATCTTTAAAGGTCTATTTTTACAAGAAACACGAGTTTGCGTCTTTAGCTATGTTGTATCTAGCATTGAGTGATCACATGTCTGAAAAATGGTCACGCTCCAGAGAGGGTTTATACTTATTCTATTTAGGTTGCATTTTAAAAAATACGTAAATTCTCTGCTCCCACAGGAGGAGTGTGCATCTACCATTAATAACATCGTTAAGTTACCCAACGAATATGTTTTAAAAAAGACATGGAAAAAACACAACTACGTTTTGTCTGCAAAGTTCGTGTTAGTTATAATAAAACACGCGGAAAATGCACTTCATAATGCCTTGTGCGAGAATGTAGTTTACTTTGTCGGGGGATCGGCTAACTTGTAGCATGGAGCTGGGGACAGATTTAACATCGCTTAGTAAAATCACAGCACGGTTAATAACCATTCTAGCCTCTAAACAAACCCACGGAATCATAGGAGTGGCGCTCATACCTGCATTTGGAAGAACTTCCTCCGGTGGTGCTAACTCTGACCCCGGAAACCCTGGGGCGTGTATTTTCCGCCTCTATAAGGCCGTCCTAATAGAAAGAGGACTGGCTCTTCTAGAGAACTTTATTGATATAACGCTTTACTGAATGAATTATATACAAACACGACCTTGCATTGAGTTTATACACGATCGTGTTTGCTTTTTTGCGTTATAGTCAGAACGATGGTATACCTTTACAATTCTTATACAGAAAAAGGGGGGGGTGGGAGATCAGGAATGAGAGACCATTTAGTGCTGATTTATAAAGGAGTGCTGGATCGTTTTACTTAAGGAACAGTTCTGGAAAACTATCAATCTAAAAAGAATGGGACAAATCTCAATGTTCAATGTGTTCATCTAGCACAGATTTTTAAGGGTGTATTATATGATGGTGATCTTAAAGTGCTTTTTTGATTCTTATTGTTCCCAATGATATTAGTCATGATGAATTTTAGAGTTAACCTCCATAAATATAAAGTCACACTGTTGGTTTACTAAGTGGCTAAATTAATTTGAGGTGTTGCCCTAGTAGGTAATTGTATGTATTCTTCCACTTCTGTTTTCAGATTATCTGTGTCAAATCGAGCAGAGTATCGTCATTTTGCAACTTTTGTAGTTTTTGGTGTAGCGAGTAATCACATTGTTTTCCTTTTATATTGCTAGTTTAATTGATAATATAATTGTATTGGTTACTTTGCTTTATGTTTTGTTTTCATTGGTTAGTGTTTGTTTAGCTTGAATGTTTTTTTCAGTTATACCTTTTATGGTGGGAGCTAATTAGTGTTTATGATATAATGTTACATGTAAATTTATTGTATTAGTGTTATTTTGGGTTTATTATTTATATGTATATTTTAATTTATTTATTTTTGTTTATATTTTAGTATTTGTTGTAAGTATTTTTTTTAATATAATCTTGATGTGTCTGATGAACGAAGTTCACAACTGAGGCTCGTAAACAAGTCAATACATTCAATAAATGTGAATCACATTAGGTTTCACAAGAAAAGCAGAGAATGATTGAGTTTCAAACCATGAAGGTTATCAAAGGTTAAAAGTTAACAGAAGGTGAAAATCATTAGGTTAGTTTTAATCAATAATTGATATATGAATGCATTAATATGAAGTTCAAATCAACTCAAAGTCAAATTAGAATGTGGGATCTATGTATGCTGACGACACGTTGGTGTACCTACGCCACCCCGGAATAGCAGCACCGGCACTTATTACAGAGCTGGAGAGATTTGAGTAGGTGTCCGGTCTACGCCTTAGCCCGGGGAAATCCAAACTGTTCCCCATGGGTAATCTGGTGGGAAAAAATGAGGCTGAACTACCAATGGTGGGGATGGACTGGGTGTGTGGCAAGGTGAGGTATTTGGGAATTAGACTGGGATACACACACACAGTTTACCTGGACATTAATATAGGAAGAAATGTGGAGGACATTAAAAGGTCGGTTGCCTTTTGGAAAGAACTCCCACTGTCACTGATGGGCAGAGTCGCTTTAATAAGATTGGTCATGTCAAGTCAAGTCAAGTTAAGTTTTTATTGTATTTGATTTCGTTCTCCACTGAGAACCACAAATATTAAATGTACAATTTCAATTTTAACAGTTTAGTATAAAAATGTCATTCTAATACAAAGTTAAAAATGGTTTAAAAAATGTGTAAAAATTGTAGCATACCAATTCATTTGGCGGAGCTTTACATAAAATAATCAGTTCCTGTACTGAGTTAATTCTACATTTCAAATAGATTGGATGAATAAACCTTTTCCTAGCTTTTACCACTATCGCATTTGGGCAGGTAAACAGTAAATGCTCCAAGTCTTGCTCTCCGCCATTACACAAGTTACATATAAGACTTTCTTTTAAGTACCACCTAGATGTAATGGTTTTTACCTGAAGTATTCCGAATCGGAGCAAAACAATCGATCTCCTAGCTCCATGGTTTAAGTTAAAATTAATGTACTGTTGAGGTTTCTTATATTCTAGATTCGGTGATATTTTTATATAAAGACAGTTTAAAACAGTGCTGAGAGTCAAGGCCAAAGCTGAGTCTTGAAGTAAAGTGCTTTAAAAAAAGTTTCAACTGGGCAGGAGTCCAAGAAAGTAACAGCTTGATATTAACCTCTGATAACTTAAAAGCAAATAGGATATTTCTTGAAAATACATTCTTTGATGCTTCACATTCAAATGTTTCTATTTTTAGTAGGGATCGGAGCGTTCCTTTTTCAGCATGGAGGAGATTGTACGCCCACCTGATGATATTGGCGATTGCTCGGGCATAGGAGCTGGTTAGTGAAAATTCAAGGCGGAGAGCTTGCACTGGTACCGCCTGGGACAACTTCATTAGTTTTCGTAGGATCTTTCCTTCTTTTAAGTCTAAAAAGCTCCATTGAGCTATTGGTACATATTCAAGAGCGTATGACAGTACTGGTGGAACCTTGGCACTGTATACCTTAAGCATAGCAGAAAAATGCCTTTGTCCAGATGCAGCGTAAAACCGTGAAAGTGCTCCCACATGCACATCAGATTTCCGAGTCAAATTCAGGATATGGGGCCTATTTTGCAAAGACTTGGTGAAGATTCTTCCCAAGAAGGTATATTCATTTACCACTTCCACCGTTTTTCCCCCTAGTGACCAGATGAATTGAGTGCTCCTTTTCTTGCCAGAAAATGGTACTATTTTTGTTTTCGAGATGTTCGGTATTAGATAATTTTCCTCTGCATAGTTGTGGAGTGCCTGAAGGCTTCTTTGCAGACCAAATGGAGTTAGATCTAATATAATAACATCATCTGCATACAGCAAAGTATGTATTTTGTGGGAAGCAATTTTTGGAGGAAAGTTGCAGATCTGCTGAAAACATTGAGGCAAGTCGCTTAAATAAAGAGAAAACAATAGAGGAGCCAGAAGGCATCCCTGCCTAAGTCCATTTGGCGTCGGGATAGGATTAGTGAGACCCTTTTCCCTCCCCATTTGGACCTGGCACCAGGTATCTGTATGTAGTGATGATAGAATATGTAGTAAATTGTCTGGGATACCCATTTTGCTGAGTTTTCTCCAAAGTGTTGCTCTGTCCACTCTATCGAATGCGGTGGTAAAATCGATAAAGGCAGCATATACGACCTGAGATTTTATTGTAACATATTTATCGAAGATGGTTTGCAGGACAGCAATATTATCAGTGACTGAGTGCTTTGGTCTGAATCCGGCCTGGAATAGGGGAATTAGTCCAGATGAAAAGGCCCAGTCCTTAAGATGATCTAGTACTGTTGCTGTGAAGATCTTCCTGTAGCGTCCAAAAGGGCTATCTGTCTATAATTGCCAGGATTCAACCTTGTACCTTTTTTTGTGTATAGGTATTATAATGCTCCCCTTCCAGGACTTGGGAATGTCCCCAGTAATGAAAATATAGTTAAAAAGGGGGGATAACATCTTACTCCATTCCTTGGGGTTGCATTGAAGGACCTTGATCAGAATTTGATCCGGACCTGTTGCTCCTGTAGATCTCGCCTTTCTTATATGTAACTCAATTGAAAACGGTCTGGAAACTCCACTGGCCAAAGGTTTTATTTCTGGGTTCCTGACAAAGTAATCACTTATTTCAACGTTAGTGTTTAGTTTATATAAATTGGCAAGATAGAGTTCCCATTCTGATGGAGGCACCGGGATAGCTTGTAATGTTTTTTTCGTACCCATTTCTTTAGATATAATATTCCAATAGGAACGTTGGTTATTTTGTTTCGCTGCTATCTGCAGGTCTAACCAATTTTTATCTTGAGTTATTCTCTTGTTTTTTTCTTTTTCTCTCTTGCGTTGATTTTTCAATTTGTTGATTTCTAACTGTCTAGCTGGTAGTTTTTCTAAAAACTGTGCTCTTATCAGTTTATTTAGATAATTTGTATTAGTAGCTAACTTTGATTTTTTGTTTTGTATCTTTACTGGTTGCCTCAACTTTTCATGTAGTTTTTGTATTAACTTTTTGATAATGATTTCAAAATTTGTTATCGGATTTGCTGAATGCATTACATGCAAAAGTTGCGTTGAATCTATTATGGTAATTATTTTAGTGAGAATTGTTGAATTCCAGCAAATCCGTCTTTGGTGGGTTTGCCAGAACTGTACTGTGGCTGTACATAATTTGGTTTGACTGGGACAGTTGTGTTTTCCACTCTGTACTTAACTGTAGAATAGCGTGATCACTACCGTAAACAGAATCAATTTTAAGTTGTAAAACTGATCCAAATAAGATTGGTCATCTTACCGTAATGTCCATACACCCTTCAGAATTCTTAATATAGAATCCCACACAGGTACTTTTTACAACTAGAAAGCTTGATAGTGGAACTTCTGTGGGGATACATACGAAAATGGATAAAACTGGGCACCTTAAGGAGGAGGTGGAAACAGGGGGGCTGGAAGTCCCTCGATTAGAATTATATTACCTGATTACACAACTCCAACATGCGGTGCAATGGTTAGATGAACAGGACAACAGGGAGAAACAGCTGTTAGCGGGTACACACGAGGGAGCCCCTTTGCCGGAGGCCCTCATGATGGGGTCTCGAGTGCCAGAATTCTTCCCATTCATTATCAGGCATGTTGCTATGATCTCGGAAACAGTTGTGCAGAAGGTAGTTAAACGAGTGCCCTATGCCCCAATTGCTCCATTTTGGATTATACAGCCCTTCAAAAAGATAGGGCAAACAATGATAATTAATAAATGGATAGCGGGAGGCTGCCACACGATGGGAGACTTAAATAACTCTGAGCGGGTTTTAACGAGGGAGAAGGCAGGGAGCACATTTGAGCTTGGCAGAGGGCAATTCCTGCAATATGCGAAAGCTTCCACAGTGGCCAGGGAATTATGGCCAGTGTTTACGCAGGAGCCGCCCGTTACAACAGTCCTGCAGGCAATATCCAATCTGGCGGGAGGACTGGGACTGGTCTCACCTATATACAGAGCGCTTGGGGAGGATTTCCCCTCCGGGCCCCTTCCAATTCAGACAAAATGGGACGCTGTAATGGACGAACCCCTAACAGTGACAGAATGGGAGAAAGTGCATGAGGGGGTCAAACAGATAAGCTCTAACACAAGGTTCAAACTCATACAAAATAATATCGTGCATCAGGCATATTTGACTCCGAAAATACTACTTAAAATATACCCGGAGCTCGCAAACCAACGTCCTAGGTGCAGACACCTGGACCCTCATTTTATGCACATGGTGTGGGACTTCCCGGAACTAACACACTACTGGGGGGGAAATACCAGGCAGTCTATAAACCGCCAGGGGATGGAAAATACCACTCACTATCAAGGTGATGGTGCTGGAGCTTCGCCACACCCCAAAAAATAAGAAGCTTAGTAGAAAATATGTTCAATTAGGGTTAGTGCTAGCAAAAAGGAGGATAGCAATTAGGTGGCTGAGTTCGAATCCCCCCACAATCGAGAGATGGGCTAAGGATGTACACGAATGGGCCACAGCGGAGCTAATTCGAATGAAAAAAGAGCTAGTCGCAGTGGCGGTGCCTGGAAACTCTCCAGCAATCGAGAATGACATAGAGGGAGGAGATGCATCCTTCCCGGGATGATATGCCACAAACACGACCTTGGGGGGGGGGGGGGGGGGGGGGAATACGTTAGACATCATTGTTCTATATACTTAAAAAATGGTATAAGCAACATTGATGCTGTAAACGTCTCAGAGGAAAATCTGAGTACAGAAGCTTATGATGCATGAAACTTATATCTGCGCGCTGCGGAGATACGGATTGGGTATGTTGATATGTCAAACATGATTGTACATGTACTGGTATTATGGAAAATGCCAATAAAAATAAAAAATAAAAAAAGTCAAATAAGAAAGAGGATGAGCCAATATGAAGTTGCCTCAAATAAAAAGACAAGGGAAGGTCAGTCCTCTCACAAAGAGAGTACCCTAAATCCCTTAGTCTGCTCTATTCTATACTGCATCGAAAATCCAGTCTGCCCAATAATCTACTCTGCACAAATTTACATTGCAAAATTCTAACATTTGCTACACATACACACAATTCTCATAAAACTGTTGAATCAGGTTTAAGCAAGGTGATACAATGATATACGTGTGTGCTTCTCAGGACTCCTCACAATACAGCTTCTCTCTGCATTCTTCAATCTTACACTCTTCGTAGCAAGATGAGATACAAGAACCAGCCTGTACTCTGCAAGAGTCTTCTTGAATATGCTACTCATTAAAACATTCCATGATTAGCATGAAGAAACGAAAACATTTCACTTGGGAAAGAAAGCAAAAGAACACTGCATCCGATAACAAGGACTCCAGCTTCACCTAGAAATATAATATGCATGTGTCACAAAGCAAGTTGGGAAACAACACAGCCCTACATTAGCTACGGTCGCTTGAAACGTAAATATACATGTTTTACTCTACAAAGGAACATTTGGGTTTTCATGTGTTAACAATGCGTTAAAGGAAAAAGAAACTATATGAAAAGTTTCACCATCTGTGTGAAATCCAACATGTTTAGTTTGCTGAGTCTATGAACACTGGTAGGCTATTTAACTATAAAACAATTTGTTTCACTTTCAAGGCAGATTTGGAAAATTGCAGTGACCAATAAAGAAGCTTTTCAGCGCATCTACTAATTGCAAGGTGTAGCAGCTTACATAAGGACTGTTTGATTATTGTTATTGGTCTTACTGTTATTTGGAAGTTGTGTAGCTCACAATCTGCTCTTAGTGTGGCGTTGCAGAGCTTTGTGATAGTATGTGGGTGACTTGCCAGGGGTTCCAGAGATGTTCCAGAACAGGCAGGAGTCTCATGGATTTGTGGAGATGTTCATAGCAATGATTGACAGTCAGACAGCCTTTGATTGCATGCACAATGGCAAACATTTTCCAATGTTGCGGGAGTCACTTATATTAGTGTTATATATAGTTATTGGTATCCATATGCGTAATTATGCAAACATGAGATTTGGTCAGCATGTGAAACATGCTAAATTATTTGCTTACAAGCTCACCAAGGCTATGTACCTACATCCTTCAGGAGGTTTAAAACAAGTAATAAAGGCACTTTGAATGGACACAGCAAGATGGCCCTGCATTATAATCTACTTTACTTTCAAAACTTGTGCTTCCAAATGATACCTCGGTTACCTTTAGAACACCTCCCAGTCAGTAGAGCTTGCTCAATAATTTTTGATTCCTTCTCCTAGAAAAGTTTGTTCATGATTGCTGTTAGTAAAATGGAATTCATTGTGAATATGGATGTTTGGATGTTGTTGTTTTTTTCAAAGGAAATCATTTGGTTTATAGTAAACCAATAGTTTTTATTTTGATTTCCTCAGATTTTTCGGATTTGCTGGAGCACATATATATATTCATATATATATATATATATATATATATATATATATATATATATATTCACTGAAAAAACCATGGGTTATAGACCATATATAGTTAGGAATTCGCATTTACAAAACCTTATTTTACTCACACAAAACCATTGAAATTCCATATATAGTTAGTTGCACTAACTATATATCGCGCACCCGCAATCCACTGCTGATGATGTCACATATTACATCATTCATGACATGGTCAGTGACATCACTGATGACATCACTGATGACAACATCCAGTGACTGTATGTTTCTGTAAAGTTTAAATATGTCTTACATATTGAAGAATGAGTGGATGTATAAGTGTCTGGATGAAGGATTTAGTAGGTGCATGACTGACTGTATGAGTGAGTGATTAAATGTGTCCCACTGAGTGCAAGGGTTAGTGACTAAACTGTATTAATTTGTGCATTATTATGTCTGTTGTTCTGTAAACTGCTGCATGTGTTAATCAGTAGCTATATAAGTAACTATATGGGTTATTGATTGGTTGCCCATATATTTGTATGGGAGACTGAGTATATGTGTGAGTGGCTGGGAGGTGTATGACTCTGTGCATAGATGTGTGAGCAGATTATTCACTAGATGTATGGGTTCAAAAGTGCATGTGGAAATAGCTGCATGGGCAGTTGACTGTGTGCATGAGTGTATTGGTGAGTGAAAGGATATCTCAGTGCTACATGTCAAAGTAAGTACATATGTAAAACACAGTACATGTGAGAGTTGACATATATAAATAACTGTGCATAAGAGCCAGTGAATGTGTGAGTGGCTGTATGGATCATTGTGAACTTGTATCAGGGATTGTATAAGAGAGTAAATATGTGTTAGAATATGTTTGAATTAGTAAGGTGCGTATAACTGTATAGTTGAGGAAATGGAGGAGTGATTGATTCTTTGCATGACTGACTAGATGTATGAGTAACTCCATGGATGAGTGACAATCTGTGAGTGTCTGTTTACACTGATTGTATCTAAGGTTATATTAGAGTCTGAAGAGGTTCATCGTATTATCACATGAATGATATTATCAGTGATGTGATCAGTAATGTCAAATGAGATGTCATCAGTGATGTCATCAGTGATGTCACTGACCATGTCATGAATGATGTAATATGTGACATCATCAGCAGTGGATTGCGGGTGCGCGATATATAGTTAGTGCAACTAACTATATATGGAATTTCAATGGTTTTGTGTGAGTAAAATAAGGTTTTGTAAATGCGAATTCCTAACTATATATGGTCTATAACCCATGGTTTTTTCAGTGAATTTTCAAGGTTTTGTAAATGCTAATTCCTAACTATATATGGTCTATAACCTATGGTTTTTTCAGTGAATTTCAATGGTTTTTTAATAGCAAATATCAAAAGCTGTAAAATGTCAAGTACGTGGTAGGTAAAAACATTTTCGTGTCTATGCACGCTGATGTGCTTTGAACGCTGCACCCCCCCTCTTTTCTTTTAGGAGTATTCTCTCTTTGCAGATAGTGAAGGGTAGGTAACGCAGGCCTTTGCCCCCGTTGTAATCCGTCGTGCCTGCTTCCCTCTCCATTTGATTGATTGTTATCCAAGCATTTACTGTTTTGGAATTGGTTCTCTTTGGTTCATTCTCTATTTACAAACAAGCACAGAGTCGCAATACTCTGTTTAGTCTTTGCAGATAGTGAAAAATCGTTAGAAAAAACAAAAGGAATCAAGCAAAATCAGTAGGCCACTAATGGGATCTCTTTTTGACCTCGCTAAAATAGAAACATTAGGAACAACCCCTCATGAGAAATATGAAACTAGTGAGAGGAACTGAGCTCGACGCCATGATGGCTGCAAGACAGCTCAGCTTCGCCGCCCACCCCGCCCAAAACAACGAGAAACCCTATGCAAATATTATAAATATATACAACACACCAGCAAAGTAACAGGGTAAAACGTTTTATTAAATAACTATTTACATGGCAGCCTGCTGCAACATCGATCCAAATGCATGCCGCCGTTCCCGGGATTTCTCCCCGACTACTCTGCGGCCTACGAGATGGAGAGGCTGGGGCGTTGACTAGGCGGGGCCTCCGGCCGCAACCACAGCGCCAACGATCGCTGCTGACGGAGGGGAGCCTTGCCGGTGACAGCCACTGATCTGAAGAACCGCTGCCTGCGGTGCCTCCCTGAGCCGCTTGACGGAGGCCCCCGAGGGGAGGTGAGCTGGCGCGGACTCGGAGGGGGCGCTTGACTCCTGCCCCCTCCCCAAGTCTTGTTGCCCTGGTGTGGCCTGAGATCCCCCCTGACATAGGCGGTCGGCTCCCGGGGTCAGGCGGAACATGTTGCCTTTTGGTGACTCTTCCATTCTGGACCTTGTCCCACAATCCGTTTGACCTGAAGACACGTCCTGCGGTGCCCTGGTCCAACCATCACATATACCTGCGCCATGAGACGGCGTGGGGTGCACTGGAAGGGAGAGGCGGTGTGAATGAGCCTCCCCCACCTCCCCAGGTGGAGGTTTCTCAGCTACACCCCAGCGCTTCACTCGGCCACCTGAGTTGCGCCCGCTCCTGCGGCACAGGGCCTCGCTCAGCCAGCTGAATTGTGCCTGCTCTTGTTATTATAGCGTCTCACCCGCCATCCGGATAAATTGCACCCACTCTTGCGGTACAGCGACAGGCGGCTGCCACGGAGCTCAGGAAATGGCGGTCGGCTCCACAGACTTGGGCCTGGCCTGCAAGGATGGCTCTGGGCAACCCTGGAACTCGGACGCTTGACTGATAGGGCATGGGCCCCATTCCCAAGAGCGTCCCCTCAGCCTTGAAGATTCTACAAGAGTCACCGGGGCCCCCGACTCCCGCAGACTTCCGGTGGGGAGCGACTGCCATGATTGATGGCGGAATGGCCACGACGTAGCCAAGGAATGCTCTCATGCTGACGCCAGCTTCAGTCTGAAACATCCAGAAACACTGTAGACTACCAATTCGATCAGTTCCGGTGGAGCCCCAACGTGACCCGGTAGAGAAGAACTTGCCCTCCCCTCTTTGACTGATGGTTCTTGTTGCCTGTCCCTTCTGTCATATGACGCGAGGTGCGAAGCGCAGCTTCCCGGAAGCTATCTGCGGCGCGTTGCGGAGCGCGTAACGTAAGCATAACAGGTCATGTGACTTGTTAATAAAACTTTTCATTGGTTCATTTCACTTTTGGGTTCCTAATGATGTAAGGCTAGGTCATGTGACCTAAAAATAACACTTTTCATTGGTTGAGAACTATTTTTTTTCCCAAATGATGAAAACCCCTCCTTGTTTCCTCACTCTGACTTTCATCTTTGTGAGAGGAAGACCTTTTTTCATCACTTAGCAATAGCAAGTGTTGTAGCTTCAGCTGGTGCATCCCCACCACCACCACCACCTCCTAGGAAGAGAGTACCACCTCCTCAGGTGGTGGTTGAGCAAGAGGTGCCCCCCCACACCTTCTTGTTGCCTGATTCGGCCAGCTCAATCGATCGAGCATGAGACTCTGTTGTGATCTGAAGAACCGCTGCCTGCGGTGCCTCACTGAGGCGCATGACCGAGGCCCCCGAGGGGCGGTGTGGTGGCGCGGACTGGGAGGGGTTGCTTAGCTCCTGCCCCCTCCCCAAGTCTCGCTCGGCCAGCTGAGTTGCGACCACTCTTGCAGCCTATGACATGGAGAGGCCGGGGCGTTGACTAGGCGGGGCCTCCGGCCGCAACCACAGCGCCAACGATTGCTGCTGACGGAGGGGAGCCTTGCCGGTGAGAGCCACTGATCTGAAGAACGGCTGCCTGCGGTGCCTCCCTGAACCGCTTGACGGAGGCCCCCCAGGGGCGGTGTGGTGGCGCGGACTGGGAGGGGGCGCTTAGCTCCTGCCCCCTCCCCAAGTCTCTCTCGGCCAGCTGAGTTGCGCCTGCTCTTGCTATTACAGCGTCTCACCAGCCATCCGGCTAAATTTCACCCACTCTTGCGGTACAGCGACTCTTCCATTCTGGACCTTGTCCCACAATCCGTTTGACCTGAAGACACGTCCTGCGGTGCCCTCGCAATGCGGCCTGGTCCCTGAATGTGTGCAGGGGGACAGTATTTCTCGCTCGGCCAGCAGAGTTGCGCCCGCTCTTGCGGCCTACGACATGGAGAGGCCGGGGCGTTGACTAGGCGGGTCCTCCGGCCGCAACCACAGCGCCAACGATTGCTGCTAACGGAGGGGAGCCTTGCCGGTGAGAGCCACTGATCTGAAGAAACGCTGCCTGCGGTGCCTCCCTGAACCGCTTGACGGAGGCCCCCGAGGGGCAGTGTGGTAGCGCGGACTGGGAGGGGGCGCTTGGCTCCTGCCCCCTCCCCAAGTCTTGTTGCCCTGTGTGGCCTGAGATCACCCCCGACATAGGCGGCCGGCTCCCGGGGTCCGGCGGAACTTTTTGCCTTTTGGTGACTCTTCCATTCTGGACCTTGTCCCACAATCCGTTTGATCTGAAGACACGTCCTGCGGCCTGGTCCCTGAATGTGTGCAAGGGGACGGTATTGATTGGATCAAGATGGCGGCTTCACACAAAGCTGACTCAAGTGTTGCTGCTGATGCTATGCAGACAAAAACTGGTTTTCAGTTTGTACATTCTTCAGGATTTTTCCATCCAAGGCTGGTTGAGAGTTTGTAGAACGATGGCTTCAGATTTTCAACATACTACTCTTCAACATTCTTCATAAATGTAATTCTGGTCCTGCTGCTACTTATTTGAGACATTAAACTATACTCTGGACCTGCCTGGCCTCGACCAAAATGGCGCCAGTATGGGAGCGACTTGCAACTCCTTATGACGTTCTAGTTACTTAGCCTTGACGTTATGGGGGATGTATGCGGTCTTTGTGCACATGGCGGGCGGGGAAGGGTACTGACTGGGAATATGGACAACCCTATTGATGTCAATTTTTCATTATTGATTATTGTATTAATAAAGCTTTGAAGTAATGTAACCCATGATACTCGCCCATGATGTGCTTATGGACGATTTTATTGTAACTGATCCTGTTATACTTTCAATTAAAAAATCAACCTTCACTGATCCTACAACCGTTTATCACGTTTAGTTTTTTCATTATTGATTATTGTATTAATAAAGCTTCGAAGTAATGTTACCCATGATACTCGCCCATGGTGTGCGTATGGACGATTTTATTGTAACTGATCCTGTTATACTTTCAATTAAAAAATCAACATTCACTGATCCTGCAACCGTTTGTCACGTTTAGTTTTTTCAATTAAATGACTCGCTTGTTACATACTCCTATACCCCTGGCTTTTGAAAGACACCATCTTGTAGAATAAAGGGCTGCGTCAAGGGTGGTATTGCCCAGAATGTCTTGTTTTCTAGTGCTCGTAATAACGAAGTAAGAACTGCTGAAAGGGATTCTGGTCCTGCCGCTACTTATTGGAGACATTAAACTATACTCTGGACCTGCCTGGCCTCGACCAAAATGGCGCCAGGATGGGAGCGACTTGCATCTCCTTATGACGTTCTAGTTACTTAGCCTTGACGTTATGGGGGATGTATGCGGTCTTTGTGCACATGGCGGGCGGGGAAGGGTACTGACTGGGAATACGGACAACCCTATTGATGTCGATTTTTCATTATTGATTATTGTATTAATAAAGCTTCGAAGTAATGTAACCCATGATACTCGCCCATGGTGTGCGTATGGACGATTTTATTGTAACTGATCCTGTTATACTTTCAATTAAAAAATCAACCTTCACTGATCCTACAACCGTTTGTCACGTTTATTTTTTTCAATTAAATGGCTCGCTTGTTACATACTCCTATACCCCTGGCTTTTGAAAGACACCATCTTGAGGAATAAAGAGCTGCGTCAAGGGTGGTATTGCCCAGAATGTCTTGTTTTCTAGTGCTTGTAATGACGAAGCCAGAACTGCCGAAAGGGATTCTGGTCCTGCCGCTACTTATTGGAGACATTGAACTATACTCTGAACCTGCCTGGCCTCGACCAAAATTGCGCCAGTATGGGAGCGACTTGCAACTCCTTATGACGTTCTAGTTACTTAGCCTTGACGTTATGGGGGATGTATGCGGTCTTTGTGCACATGGCGGGCGGGGAAGGGTACTGACTGGGAATACAGACAACCCTATTGATGACGATTTTTCATTATTGATTATTGTATTAATAAAGCTTCGAAATAATGTTACCTATGATACTCGCCCATGGTGTGCGTATGGACGATTTTATTGTAACTGATCCTGTTATACTTTCAATTATAAAATCAACCTTCACTGATCCTGCAACCGTTTGTCACGTTTAGTTTTTTCAATTAAATGGCTCGCTTGTTACATACTCCTATACCCCTGGCTTTTCACCCTTTCCTACGCGCGGTCTGTACTACCGCCCTCAGGCGATCTATGTAATGAACAGACTACCATTGCCGAAACACAAGGAAATGCATCTCAGAGAGATAAGTCAAATACGTGGTAGATAAAAACATTTTCGTGTTTATGCACGCTGCTGTGCTTTGAACGATGCACCCCCCCCCCCTCATCATTTAGATTACCACCGCCCATTGCACAAAAGCGTACCGGGCGCTCCCCACGCAAAAAAAAACGTTTTTTTTTATTTATTTATTTATTTATTTATTTTGCCCTGCGGGCCCTTTTAAAGCCTCCACATCAAACCTAGGGGGTCAGGGAGGATCTACTATGCCCCCTTAGGGTAATTTCCCCCTTCGTTTTGGCCTCCTCTTGTCTCTCGATCCTACCGAGAGACAAGATGGCGGCCGCTCCGGACTGTTTAGAATGTTGACAGACACCGGAGAGCCAATCAGCTTTGCTTTGCGAAGTTCCGTTTCGCGTCAAGTACGCAAACTGGAGCGCTACCCGGAGCGCTGTCACAGATATATATATTTTTTTGAACGTTAATTTATCAAAATCCACTGGAGCACATATATTGAGACCTAGCAAAGGCACATCGGGCTAACAGTCCCTACAATTATGCCAAGTTTCATGCAAATCCATTCAGCCGTTCGAGCTAAAAGTGAGGCCTACCGCCCTATGGAAATTAACATGGGAAAAACGTGTTTTGGGACCCCCCTTTTTTCTCTGCCCCCCCTTGACGAACCCCCCCCCCCCCCCCAAATTTTATGGGGCTGCTCAGAAACAAAATGTGCCATTTTCCTGAAAATTTCAGCCAATTCCGTCCACAAACGCCAAAGTTATTAGACATAGAATTTTCAAAAATCCCATAGAGAAAAAATCCTAACTATATATACCTACTGGCGACCGCCAGTAGGTATGATATATATATATATAGATATAGATAGATATAGATAAAGATATAGGTGTGGATATGGTTACACTTATCAGACGTTGTATTACACTTCTACATGTTTTCCAATATTTTTACAAGTGTGGTATACATTGCTGCTACTTGTCAGATAAAGATTTTCTATAGGGTTTTGAGAGTATGGAGGATGTAGGCTGTACTAGTAAATGATAGTTATAGGGTTGGTTTCTAGTTTTTGGAAGGTTTATTTCCAATGTATTATTTTGTTTACTGGTGTTCTGTGTTACGGCTACTGTCGTAGACATTCCACCATGGCATTTGGAGATTTTGTTGGCGTCTGTGTCCAGAGCTGTGCAGTCTGCCAACTTAAGTATCTTCAAAGTAGTCCATTAGGGGCTTAATTTGTGTTCGTTTTGTTGGTACAATGGACTTTCAATAAGTAAATTGTAGTAGTTAGATACCTCTGTTACTGGGACCAAGACTAGCGCAATCATATTTTTAATTTCAAAGTCAAATGGACTGTTTGTTGCATATTCTACACTCAGGGGCCGAATATGAGATTGACGGTCTGACCACTGGACCGCCGTCGTGGCAGTCGGGAGAACTCAGCCAAGCCAGTGGCTTCCCAACCTCTACATTCTGAGAGTACTGCCAGGCTGGCGGTGTTGTGTCAGCAGTGCCACAGTGGAGCAATGTTTCAGCTCAGAGTCAGCCTGAAGCCTATGCTGAGGCCGTGCTGCTTACACATCGGTGCACTGTGTACCATGTACCATGTCATGCATGGTGCACAGTGCACGCACAACAGTGCAAGTAGAGGGGGGCACAGCATGTGCTCACTTGCCCACCCATGAGCAAATTCACCCTGGAGCCCTGTTTGGGGCCCCTTCCCTGCCTTTCCTGCTACCTTTTCGTGGTGAGGTCCCAACCATGAAAAGGTTGGGGGAAATGCAGGTTGGAATAGGCACGGCGGTGCTGGCATGATGCTTTACCCACCACCGACCTGTTGGGATCCAGGATCCTGGCGAAGGTCTAGCATCAGGCTTGTGGTGGCCCGACCGCCTACCGCGCTATTGGGTGGTCCGACCGACGAGGTGGTGGTGGTCAGACCGCCACCATAGGTACAGTGGTCTTGGGACCGCCGTACTCTTAATCGGCCCCTTAGTGCAGATTGCTGGAGATGCCTTAAACGCTTTGATTAAAATGGAAGTAACAGCCTTGTATGGCTGTGTGTGTGTGTATAGTTTAAATATTGTTTGCATTATGGCTTGTTCAAAATTGATTATTATTTTTTGTGGGGATTTTTTTTTCTTTTTACCTTGATTTAGTAGTTCATAGTAAGTGCTACTTTGTTTATCAGGTACTAAGGCATATGAATGACATACTAGTATTTTGATATTCACCATGTATGGTGTATATCTGAGAGAAGGGTTTGGGAAACATTTTGAATGTTCCATCCATTACCCATGTGTGACATTGGCTTAGTTCGAAAAAATTATCTGCTGTGACAAATATTATAATGAGTATCATTGTTAAGGTTATCATGTACCAGGAAGGGTTCTTCATTATGTATGGTGGTTAAAAGGTCAGGAATTTGGATATCTTGGTATCTTCTAGGGGAATGAGGAGTGTCATTGAGAGCTTTATTAGGTTGTGTTATTAGGCGTTTATAGTTTGTAGCTGGCCTGTTATTTATTCAGATACATCAGGGAGTATATCCTTTAGTATTTTAGTTGTGGGCTCTTGGGCACTAGTGCTTGACTATCTTAAATGTTGTAGTACATGCCTTACTTGGATTTTGGTGACATTCAGGGGTGGTCGTGTTCTCTTACACTAATAATAACTCCATATTTTGTAGTTGTCTTCCCATAGCAAATATTAGAGTTATATTTTGTACACATTCAATTGGTAGTTTCCAAGCTTTTACTTTCTTGGTTGTAAGAGTAGTCTATGTGAGAGAGTAATTGTTTCTCTTCATGTGATGAGATGTATCTTGTTCTTTCTGTCATAATGTCTGAAAAAAGTGTAATAATACAATAAATAAAAGTTAAAAAATTACCTTGCATTTATAATCTAATTATATAATAATATATTTAATACTTACATGTGTTTTTTGCTGGTAATTGCAGTCTATGTTTTCAGGTTTTTCATTGGGAGTGTTGTAATGTGGGTCAGGTGTCTTCTCTGGTGGGGAAGAAAAATGAGTTTTACTTTATTTTTTTGGAAATGTTTGTTGTTGGTAGCTAGGAGGAGCTGAGGGATTTTAGTTTTCTTTTTAGCATTTAAGGGAAGCTTGATATTCAAAAATAATTTCTTGTGTGCCTTTTTGAAGGTTGGCTTTGTAGTTTGATAGATGGTGTAGTAATTTGTAGTTTCTAAAGTTTAACACATAAAATAGAACGATTGGTTAGTTATTTATAATTTTACACTTTTTAATTAAGATATTTATAAGTTTGTTTCATTAAATATTTTACTTACTTTAGAAGGTAGTTGTGTGTATTCTTCCACTTCTGTTTTCAGATTCTCTGTGTCAAATCGAGCAGCGTATCGTCATTTTGCAACTTTTGTAGTTTTTGGTGTAGCGAGTAATCACATTGTTTTCCTTTTATATTGCTAGTTTAATTGATAATATAATTGTATTGGTTACTTTGCTTTATGTTTTGTTTTCATTGGTTAGTGTTTGTTTAGCTTGATTATTTTTTCAGTTATACCTTTTATGGTGGGAGCTAATTAGTGTTTATGATATAATGTTACATGTATATTTATTGTTTTAGTGTTATTTTGGGTTTATTATTTATGTGTATATTTTAATTTATTTATTTTTGTTTATATATTAGTATTCGTTGTAAGTATTTTTTAATATAATCTTGATGTGTCTGATGAACGAAGTTCACAACTGAGGCTGGTAAACAAGTCAATACATTCAATAAATGTGAATCACATTAGGTTTCACAAGAAAAGCAGAGAATTATTGAGTTTCAAACCATGAAGGTTTATCAAAGGTTAAAAGTTAACAGAAGGTGAAAATCATTAGGTTAGTATCAATCAATAATTGATATATGAATGCATTAATGAGAAGTTCAAATCAACTCAAAGTCAAATTAGAATGTGGGATCTATGTATGCTGACGACACGTTGGTGTACCTACGCCACCCCGGAATAGCAGTACCGGCACTTATAACAGAGCTGGAGAGATTTGAGTAGGTGTCCGGTCTACGCCTTAGCCTGGGGAAATCCAAACTGTTCCCCATGGGTAATCTGGTGGGAAAAAATGAGGCTGAACTACCAATGGTGGGGATGGACTGGGTGTGTGGCAAGGTGAGGTATTTGGGAATTAGACTGGGATACACACACATGGTTTACCTGGACAGTAATTTAGGAAGAAATGTGGAGGGCATTAAAAGGTTGGTTGCCCTTTGGAAAGAACTCCCACTGTCACTGATGGGCAGAGTCATTTTAATAAGATTGATCACCTTACCGTAATGTCTATACACCCTTCAGAATTCTTTATATAGAATCCCACACAGGTACTTTTTAGGGCTGGAAGTCCCTCTATTAGAATTATATTACCTGATTACACAACTCCAACATGCGGTGCAATGGTTAGAGGAACAGGACAACTGGGAGAAACAGCTGTTAGCGGGTACACACGAGGGAGCCCCTTTGCCGGAGCTCCTCATGATGAGGTCTCGAGTGCCAGAATTCTTCCCATACATTATCAGGCATGTTGCAAGGATCTGGGAAACCGTTGTGCAGAAGGTAGATAAACGAGCGCCCTATGCCCCAGATGCTCCATTTTGGATTATACAGCCCTTCAAAAAGATAGGGCAAACAATAATAATTCATGAATGGATAGCGGGAGGCTGCCACACGATGGGAGACTTACATAACTCTGAGCGGTTTTTAACAAGGGAGGAGGCAGGGAGCAAATTTGACAACAAGTCTACACCCCTCCCTACACTTCCTCAACTAGGCCACTTAAATGGGGAGTCCTGCAGGGCTCCTCATTGAGTCCGCTTCTATTTAACGTCTATTTCACCCTGTTGGCTGATATGATCTCCAAACTGGGAATTAAATCTACATCTTATGCGGATGACATTAAGCTCCTTTTTCCTTTCGATGAGGTCTCCTCCTCTACCTTTGATTCCCCTAAGTCATGCCTTAGGAATATAGCTACTAGGATGGATCACAACTTCCTCAGACTGAATCCTGGAGATACTGAGGTCCTGTTTTTCAACCAACCCTCCCCCCTAGCCTCTAGTATCTGGTGGCTGGGTGAATTGTGCTGAGCTTCTCTGCCTAATAAATGGTTCGAAACCTAGGTGTCAAATGGGACAATCGCCTGTCTTTTGACAACCAAGTTCAGTCGGTCTCTGCTGCTTGTTTCTGTAAAATCAAAATGATAAAAAGTTAATTAACTATCTGCCCAGCCAGACCCGCAAAACCATAGTCCACGCACTAATAACATCACACTTGGATTATGCAAATGGACTTCTTCTGGGTTTAAAAGCTGGTCTGTGCCACAGACTCCAGATAGTCCAAAAAAAAGTTCGAGCGGGAGGCAACACCTTTCATGCATGTACCACCCTTCGCTGGAACAAATTGCCACTCTACCTCCATCAGTGCCCGACGAAATTCGAATTCCGAAGATCCCTGAATAATTTTTTGTTTACTTAGGCTGTCTTGCCGGGGACTTAATAGCTGTTCTGTCCAATTAGTGCTGGGACACCCCATTGGGGTAGCTGCGCGCTTTAGAAAATACACAAATAAATAAATATATTTGAGCTTGGCAGAGGGCAATTCCTGCAATGCGCGAAAGCTTCCACAGTGGCCAGGGAATTATGGTCAGTATTTACGCAGGAGCCACCCGTGACAACAGTCCTGCAGGCAATTTCCAATCTGGCGGGAGGACGTAGACTGGTCTCACATATATACAGAGTGCTTGAGGAGGATTTCCTCTTCGGTCCCCTTCCAATTCAGACAAAGTGGGATGCTGTAATGGACGAACCCCTAACAGTGACAGAATGAGAGAAAGTGCATGAGGGGGGTCAAACAGATAAGCTCTAACACAAGGTTCAAACTCATAAAATATAATATCGTGCATAAGGCATATTTGACCCCGCAAATACTACTTAAAATATACCCGGAGCTCGCAAACCAATGTCCTAGGTGCAGACACCTGGACGCTCATTTTATGCACATGATGTGGGACTGCCTGGAACTAACACACTACTGGGGGGAAAATACCAGGCAGTCTACAAACCGCATTGGGATGGAAAATACCACTCACTATCAAGGTGATGGTGCTGGAGCTTCGCCACACCCCAAAAAATAAGAAGCTTAGTAGAAAATATGTTCAATTAGGGTTAGTGCTAGCAAAAAGGAGGATAGCAATTAGGTGGCTGCGTTCGAATCCCCCCACAATCGAGAGATGGGCTAAGGATGTACACGAATAGGCCACAGCAGAGCTAATTAGAATGAAAAAAGAGCTAGTCGCAGTGGCGGTGCCTGGAAACTCTCCAGCAATCGAGAATGACATAGAGGGTGGAGATGCATCCTTCCCGGGATGATATGCCACACACACGACCTTGGGGGGAGGGGTGGGGGATACGTTAGACATCATTGTTCTATATAGTTGAAAAAATGGTATAAGCAACATTGATGCTGTAAACGTCTCAGAGGAAAATCTGAGTACAGAAGCTTATGATGCATGAAATTTATATCTCCGCGCTGCGGAGATACGGATTGGGTATGTTGATATGTCACATCTGATTGTACATGTACTGGTATTATGGAAAATGCCAATAAAAATAAAAAATAAAAAAAGTCAAATAAGAAAGAGGATGAGCCAATATGAAGTTGCCTCAAATAAAAAGACAAGGGAAGGTCAGTCCTCTCACAAAGAGAGTACCCTAAATCCCTTAATCTGCTCTATTCTATACTGCATCGAAAACCCAGTCTGCCCAATAATCTACTCTGCACAAATTTACATTGCAAAATTCTAACATTTGCTACACATACACACAATTCTCATAAAACTGTTGAATCAGGTTTAAGCAAGGTGATACAATGATATACGTGTGTGCTTCTCAGGACTCCTCACAATACAGCTTCTCTCTGCATTCTTCAATCTTACACTCTTCGTAGCAAGATGAGATACAAGAACCAGCCTGTACTCTGCAAGAGTCTTCTTGAATATGCTACTCGAAAACATTTCACATGGGAAAGAAAGCAAAATAGCACTGCATCCGATAACAAGGACTCCAGCTTCACCTAGAAATATAATATGCATGTGTCACAAAGCAAGATGGTAACCAACACAGCCCTACATTAGATACGGTCGCTTGAAAGGTAAATATACATGTTTTACTCTACAAAGGAACATTTGGGTTTTCATGTGTTAATAATGCGTTAAAGGAAAAAGAAAAGTAGAAAAGTTTCACCATCTGTGTGAAATCCAACATGTTTAGTTTGCTGAGTCTATGGACACTGGTAGACTATTTAACTATAAAACAATTTGTTTAACTTTCAAGACAGATTTGGAAAATTGCAGTGACCAATAAAGAAGCTTTTCAGCGCATCTACTAATTGCAAGGTATAGCAGCTTACATAAGGACTGTTTGATTATTGTTATTGGTCTTACTGTTATTTGGAAGTTGGGTCGCTCACAATCGGCTCTTAGTGTGGCCTTGCAGAGCTTTGTGATAGTATGTGGGTGACTTGCCAGGTGGTCCAGAGATGTTCCAGAACAGGCAGGAGTCTCATGGATTTGTGGAGATGTTCATAGCAATGATTGACAGTCAGACAGCCTTTGATTGCATGCACAATGGCAAACATTTTCCAATGTTGCGGGAGTCACTTATATTAGTGTTATATATAGTTATTGGTATCCATATGCGTAATTATGCAAACATGAGATTTGGTCAGCATGTGAAACATGCTAAATTATTTGCTTACAAGCTCACCAAGGCTATGTACCTACATCCTTCAGGAGGTTTGAAACAAGTAATAAAGGCACTTTGAATGGACACAGCAAGATGGCCCTGCATTATAATCCACTTTACTTTAAAAACTTGTGCTTCCAAATGATACCTCGGTTACCTTTAGAACACCTCCAGGTCAGTAGAGCTTGCTCAATAATTTTTGATTCCTTCTCCTAGAAAAGTTTGTTCACGATTACTGTTAGTAAAATGGAATTCATTGTGAATACCTCTAAAAACAGCAGCATATTTGATTTTTATGTACAAGGTGAAGCATTTTAATGGGTTCTTTATAGTGACTTAAAAGTGAGCCAACGCAGACTCAAGGGGTGAGCGGGGCACACTTTTGGTTTAGTGTGAAATTCAGAGGATGTGCATGTACAGTCATTACTGAATAATACAAATCACAGATCATTTGCATAAAAAGGTATATTCATGTCACCCAATCACCCTAAGGGGGCACTTTGCACTACTGATGAATAACACATTTATTGTTCATCATCCCTATACCTCTCAATTCTATCACCTTTAGAAGGATGAGATGTTGATTAGGTTTTGGACCTGTGGCCATGACACATTTGACCGGCAGTCCGGGAAACAACCTTAACAACGCGGTCATTACATCGTGTTATCTTTACAACGCGGTTGTTACAACGATTGCATTGTTACATCGCAGTACATTACAATGCAAGTCGTTACAACGACTTACTCTAGATGGCGCTCTTAACTAAGGAATAGTATAATTTACTATTCCAACACCTTCCCTACTGTTGCACACACTGGAGTTGAAATAGTAAATTATACAATTCCAGCGCGCCATCTAGAGCAAGTCGTTGTAACGACTTGCGTTGGAATGTACTGCGATGTAATTGCAAGTGTTGTTAACGCATGCAATGTTATGGTATATATTCCGGTGGTCCACTAGACCTAGAAGGGCTGCCACTCTTCAAGCCGCAGATTTGTGGGAGATACATAAACTGGCAAACTCTAGTTAAAAGAGAAGACATTTTTTTAGCGGGGAAATGTATTCAATCTGTCAAAGTATTAACACCACACCTATCCAATTGGTACTTGGCCTTAAGGAAACAACAGCAGAAATGCACTTAAGACCATTGCACTCTAATTCCAGTTGGGGGAAAGCACCTAGAATGTTACAAAAAGGTCATGGGTGATGGTTTGAGGATGCCTAATTCCCACAGACTCTCCAGAATCCAAACACAAAAAGCTGTCTAAGATTTATAAACTAATTGAAAGTAATCTGTTGGCAGAAGGGACTCAGTCTAAATTGTATGTGGCCTGCCTCATGGGGAGGTAGTATGTCAGAATATAGTCAGACAGAAATATTTTTAACTCTCAATACGGTAATGTTTTTGTCAAAAATATTAAGGACAGCATATTTCTGTGAGACTAAATTTTGGTGACAATATGCTGGTACTATATATCATAGTGATGATAATGTCTTTTAATTAATGTGGGTATCAAACAGAAATTCGCCTTTCCAGCTGAGGAAAATATGTAATCTGTACATTGTTAAACTGTAGTTTTTCAATGGCACATGATAAAAGGACAATACCTGATTTTTATATACATTTTCCTTGGTCTAGAATTCAGATCTAATGCCCTTTAGGTCCCACGTGAGTTCTTTTATATATTTATGCATGTGAACATTTTTCCTAAGTCTCCCTGAAATTCACTCAGGAGTTCCCCCTTTAGCAGAGCCAAGTCCTGCTAGAACAATATGCTAATTTCACGGCATCTTTGTTTCCCCTGGGGAGGGTGGGGTAGTGAATTTCAGAGACTTTTAGCAGCCAATCTTTGTTCATTTGGTCAGAGGATATTCCCAGACTGAAATATTGGAGAGAAGGAGGAAAGACTCATGTATCTATTGCCCATTCGATGGTACTTTTGAAGTTTGATAGGACATAGAAGATCTGTAAACAGGTACAGAAGAGCTGATTTGAACAAATATTGGATGGATTTGCCATTCTGAATCTTTCCCATCATGCTTTGCCGGGGAAGTTTCAGTCATGGGGATGGCCCATGAAGTGAAAGTAGAGACATGATGTGGCAATACTAGATTAGATAGGGGTACCACCAGTTACAATATTTTCTGCCTCCTTTTATGACCTATTGACAGAGGAAGGGAGCAGGTGCTCCACACATTGTTCAGATCCAGGCAGTGGGGACCAAGATATCACCTGTTTCACAAGCAACTAGTGTTTGGCCCAATGGAATGCCACCAGTGCCCTTAGCGTCATGAATATGTATTTAGTCCAAGCTAAAGCCCTTTGAAGTTAGTGTCATTGTGAAAAATGTAAGCATAAGCTGCCATGATTTACCAATCCTGCAGGTAGGTCAGAATGGCTTTCCATCTTACCCACACAGCCCTCTAGATTTTCAATACTATGAAGAACACAGGAGGGAAAGGGGAATTGGGAAGAGAAACACTATCTGAGAAGACAACATTCTGATTGGTCTAGTGAGGGTTTCAACTGCTACTTAGCAGGAACTACCTCTGATCCTAAAAAATACAAGATTTAAAATTGTTTTCTGGAAAGATCTTTCTTCAACTATTTTTCTCTGTGTGGTAATGTGCAAACAGATTATATGGAAATCTACAATAATATGTGAGGTGCAAACTCTTTGAGCTCAAAAGTTCAAGGGCAATGACCTGACAATACCACTTCAGCAAAACTTCCAAGACAGGAAGCAAGTACAGTAATGAGTACCTGAGAGCCTGTAGAGCGGTCGTTTTTGCTTATTTTAATGAAAGTGTTGTGCTTTTTTATTTTAAACCTTTTAAACAATTGGAAGGAAAATGTTTCAAATGAGCCTAATTTGTGTGTTTTTTGTTGTTTGTTGACCGAGGGCACATTAAGAGATCGGTATCGCCAAAGGTAATCTGAGAGAGGGAATCTCTCATGAAATTGAGCAAGAGAAATACAACTAAAGGATTTAAAGACACTTTATTCTTTGTTCGAGCAATATTGCTAAGTGCCATTTTACTTTAGCACTCTAGCAGCTTCTCTTCCTGTGACTCCTCCCTTCTTTGCCTGGTAATAAAATGGCGGCAGGGTCGCAGAAGCACACAGTGGGCACGTCGCTGGTGTGAACCTGGCACAAAAAAAGGTGCACCAAAGCAAGCCCATCTGCTCCCATACATGTCCTAAACATGTCAAACACCAGTTACTACGCCCAAACTGCTCCCCATTTGCGTGGGGCACTGTAAGGTTTCCTCCAGAAACTACATGACCTTAGGGAGCGCCCTCTCATCGTCAAGATGGCTGGGTCTTTAAGTCACACACATCTCTGTATTCAAATGATGTTTGTGGCACGGACATTCACCTACACAAGAGACTACATTGGTACACAGGACATACATTCCGCGACCCGGGAGGCAGGTTTGTCCTTATCCAGGGCATCCTACATAACTTTCCACTAATACTGGCCTCTATATATGTACCCAACACAGATAGCCAAGAATTCATCACAGAGATGTGGTGCTTACTATGCACACTGGGGCCTGGCCCGATTATTTGGGGAGATGATTTCAATTTAGAGCACACTGTCGAGCGCTCCAGCGTCAGCTGGAACCCCCATCAGGGTGCTGCAGCTCAATTGCACTCCATCACTATCCCCTAATGCACTGTGCAATGCGGTGTTTCAGGATGAACTCCACATGGCCATCCTCGATTTCTGTGCCATCAATCAGGGGTAAGTTGACTCTCCCTCCACCTTCTGGGAGGCGTTGTCTGTGGCACTTTGTCTTGACAGTCTTTTTGGCTCTATTTCGGAGTGATAAAGACTTTAAGCTTGCTCACACATATAGGCTGTATTCTTCCCTTTAAGCCCTTTCTTCCAGACCTAGAAGAGGATAGCTGCTTTATATGATGATAGATCCCTTACTCTAATCCATCTATTGCCTATTGGCTTTGCCTTTCATTATTTTGCCTATAGTAGAGGTTGGATCCTGTGGTCCTGACTTTATATTACACATTGGTATGGTTTATGTAGGTACTCTGACAGAGCTAAGGGTTATTTCATCCTTCTCAGGCCTACAAGGCCCAGAACTAGAGAGACTCCATTTTGATAGAGCTGAGATGCTTCAAGGGGAAAGGTAATGTTTATAGTTAAGGCTGTTGTGTGCTAGGGGAAAACCGGCCAGGACTGGTTCTTATCGGAAGAATGTGTTTGTCTCTTGGGCCCAGACGTAACAAGCAGATGGCCACTGCGGTTGCGCAGAGAGCTCTGGAGCTAGCACAGGAATTCGGTGGGAGGCAGCCCTCTGTTGGAAATTTCCATGAGGGGAGAGGAATCCATATCAGCGAAGTGCAGAAGAGGAGGTGTGGTCAGTTTGGTTCTTGAAGAGTGGAGAGTAGGATGTCTGCTGGAGCTGCAGAATACAGTGCAGTTCTATTGGTTTTCTGGAATGGAGAAAGAAGGCAGATGATTGCTGAAGCTGAAGATAGAGCAGTAACTATCAGCTGGGACTGCCAGTTTGTCAGAGAGCATTAAAGCAGATGAAGGAGTTGAGGCTGTCAGCTGAAGTAATTGAGCCAGAGGCGTGGAGCTGTGGTGACGGAGGGAGAGACAGAGAGAGCCCTGATCCCACCAGAGACAGCGAGAAATCTTCCTTCTAATAGGTGAGGTAGTCTAAACTAGTCCACTTTACACTTACACCTTAATCTTGTCCTTATTCCTTAGGCTATTGTATGTCTAATCCTTTTCTTTCAGCGGTGTGTTAAAGTTCCTGTTAGTTGTAGAGACCCCGCAGATTTGTGTATGTGCATTCTATTATTGTAATAAAGATACCCCAGTTCTTAGTGAACCAGTGTGCATGTGTTGTTCTTAAGATAGAGCTAACCTTTCTTCTAACCAGATGCTGTGTAGCAACTGATGGATCAAAAGGGAGTAGGAGCACTTAAATCAGGGAATAACTTTTGCATACAGTGTGTATATCTTTTGTCCCCACACAGTGGAGGTAACCTTGTCTCCTAGTCAGGTATTACTGTTTGAACAGATGCTACCCCTGATCAGGTAAGTGATAACTGAATAATTAGGGAGAGAGAGGAGCCCTGGAACTGAGGGATAAAGTATATACTAAGTAATTCGGCCATCCCATAATATTGTTGTAGTAGCAAACCTTTAGTGGATAGTGAGAGAGACTTCCCAACATAGAGACAGAGAGCTGAAGGTATTCATAGGAAAGTGGTCGTCATTGGTAAGTGGCGTTAGTGAGAGCACTGATTGTGGTCAGTGTGTACATCCGCCGGATTGTGGATCATGTTGTAAGTGAGTGAGCACCGGGGGATACGGTGTTTAGGTCCGCCGGATTGTGGACCGGATAAAAAGAGAGCACTGGGGCTGCAGCCCAGTGTGTATGGCACGCCGGATTGCGTGTCGAGTGAGCACTGAGGGTGAGCAGTGTGTATGGCACGCCAGATTGCGTGTCGAGTGAGCACTGAGGGTAATCAGTGTGTAATGGTAAATAATCAGAACTGCCCCAGGGTAGATTAGTCTGGACCCATGTGGTCGCGAGACTATGAGGTATGAGTGTGGTGTTGGGCATGGATGTCCTTAGTAATCAGTGAGTATTCTTAGTATCCCTATAGATTTAGTGGTGTTTCTGATGATATGAGCTTGTATATTGCGAGTTCCCCATCCTCAGGTAGGTACCCAGGTGCCTGGATAGATGGTCCTGAGGAGGGAGGTGGTTACGTTCCGGCTGGGTTGGAGGGGCTCTCAGGAGCTGATCCCATCTGGTCTGAGAACCCGGTCGTTACACACTTGCATGACAAAACAATCTCATATCCTCAGGGCAATCCGTGCGCAACTCAACCAAGCTACAAGAAGTCTTTCATGTGCTAAAATTGGAATTCTACACCACAAATAATCCATTGATCTTTGCTGCCCTTAGGATCAAACTGTCTAAATATGTGAAGGGGTCGACTCAGGAAACTCACTATCTAAATGGGGAGGTGGTGGCATGTTGCTATGGTGAAGGAGACAGATTCTGTGAGACGCTGGTGGGTCTTCTTCGTATACCCTGGGCCAGCTCATACATCCCAGGACTCCTGGACAACCAGCAGGTACTCCACACCAAGTCAGATTAGATAGTGAAAGTCATGATGTCCTACTACTCTAACTGGTACACTGCCGCTATGGTCCCTGACTCAGAGGCTCTACACCGTACCTGGACATGTTCCCTCTTGTTGCTCAACAACACACACTGCTTGTATTTCGATGTCCCCTTTACGACAGGAAATAGTGCAGGTCATTTGGAGCATGCTTGATGACCTGGCGCTGGGTCTAGATGGGCTCACCAAATCCTTCTTCAAGGAATGTGTTTTGCTCCTTTCTTTCCACCTATTAGAAATGTATGATGACTCTCTCTCCTCGGGCCAGCTCCCGCTTTAAATGCATGGAGCAGTCATTGTAACTGTTCTGAAACCTGGCAAGCCAGCAGACAGGTGTGACTCTTATCGGCCACTGTCGATGATAAACATTGATAAAAAGATGTTTGCCAAACTAATAACTAACCACCTTCTGCCACTCCTGCCTACTATTGTCTACTGCCGGACCACGCTGTTTGCACTCATGCATTCCTTTGACACTCTACTTGAGGTACTTGCAGTGCTCTTAAATGCCACTAAGGCATTTGACTAATGGCCTTACATATCTCGCCTTCTTCCTCGGCTCAGCCACAGTGCGCGATTTTTGTGCTTTATCAGATTATTGTATTCCTCACCTACTGCGCAGCTGAGCATCAATGGGGGAGTCTTCAACTCATTTACTGTCAACAAAGGCACCACGCAAGGGAGCACTCTAGCCACTATTTTATTTACAATAACAATAGAGCTCTTGGCTGCACGGTTGCCCCTGCATCACAATGAGAGAGGTCTCTACTTCACTGCCTGGGAGATTCTGGTGTCTATGTATGTGGATGATATCACCCTATATGTTTGGGATACCCAATCTTATCTCTCTCCTATAATCCGTGAAATGATTCATTTCGGCGCTTTCTCCGGAATCTTCATCAACTGGTCAAAGTCCACCCTCATCCCTCTCACTGCTGCCACACTTCCGTTTGAACCTGAGTACCCAATCCAATGATCAATGGAACTAATCCGATATTTGGGTATCTGTCTTAGTAGGGATATTGAAGAGCTGTGGCGGGTGAACTATGGACCTGGTCTTTTGTCTCTCCTTGATGGGAGGTACTGAGTCTACCTTTTCTGCTATGAGCTCCATTGTATATGCCTGAATGTCACTATCTCATGATGCTTTGCTTTTTTTCTAATGCATGCTTTCCCTCACTGATCGACCTGGCATCTTTGGCGTGATTTCCCCAGTCTTTTTTCTTCTGATGTCCGTTTTTTTTTTACTGTGTGGTGCATTTCGTTTTTGTCGGTTTTAGACTCTGGGCAATTTACCACTGCTGACCAGTGCTAAAGTGCAAGTGCTCCCTGGGTAAATTGTATGAAATGCTAATGGTGGGCCTGCCGCACTGATTGTGCCCCCCCACACGTGTAGCCTTGCAAACATGACTCCACCCTGCCACTGCAGTGTCTTTTTACGCAGCTTTAAACTGCCATTTCGACCTGGCAAGTGCACCTACTTGCCAGGACCAAATGTTCCCTTTTATTATATGTAAATCACCCCTAAGGTTGGCCCAAGGCAGCCACATGGACAGGGTGCACTGGGTTTAATAAGGTAGGACATGTTCTGTGGGGTTTTTGATGTCCTAATAGTGAAATACTGACATTTTCATTGTTCACTATTGCAAGGCCTATCTCTCCCATACGTTAACACAGAGATTGCCTTGAAATATCTTTTAAGTGTAATTTCCCATTGTGAGCAGATGGAGATTTGGAGTGTGGGGTCTCTGAAGTCACAAGTTAAAAATACATCATTTCGTGAAATTGATTATTAAATTGCTTCTTCTTGCTTAACCATTCTTTGCTTCTGCCTGTCTGTAGAATACATGTCTGGGTTGGCTGACAGTTGGGCTCTTGTGCATTCACTCAAGAGAGGCGCACAAAGGGAGCTGAGGTGTGCCTTGCATATCCTGATGGGCCATCACCAGGCTGATGGGCCATCCTGAGCTAGAGTGGTGTGAGTAGTTGTCACTGACACCTTAATTGGACTGTGACTGTCCTCACACAAAGCTGTATCCACCCCCTTGTAGGTTGTCTGAAACCAGGTCAGGGAAAGGCAGGGTCGAGTGTACTACAAAGACTTTCCTTTTAAGTTTGCCTACTTCAATGGCAGAAGGGGTTACAAGTATTGGACCTCTGATACTCTCAAATCAGAACACTTCTGTAGGCGGGACTGCCACTCTATCTGTTGCTCTGTTGTGCTGGCCTGCAAGTTTGCTGCGTCTGTCCTGGGAGTGAAATGACTGGGCTTTGCTTTCTGAAGGTTCTCCAAGGGCTTGTGCGTGCTTGCCTCCTGTTAAGAAATCTCAGGGCCATCAAAGACTTCACCTGCATCTTGCTGACAACACCAGGACTTCTCTGCTGGGAGTCCTGATTGCTAAGAGGTGCCAAATTCAGGTCCTGGGCCCTTGGAATTGTGTGGCTGGTGCTGCAACTCAAGAAAAGCAACATCGACAACATCAGCTATGCCTCTACCTGAACCGGAGGCGAGGGCACTGCTCGTTAAGAGCACCACGCACCACTCCGACTTACACCGCAGCCCTAGTTTTGCAGATGGCAGCAACTTATCAATGCTGACCTTATCATCAAGGCAGATGCGTGCATGGGAGCTGAGGGTACAGCTCATGAAGTGCACGACTCACCACATGACTTACACCACAGCCCTGACCTCCCTGACGACAGAGCTTCGCTCTGACGGCATGCCCCTGCCTGCATCGAAGCAGAGGGCCCTGCTCATGAAGAGCACACTGCACCGTCCAACTTACATCGCAGCCCTGATGCTTGTCAATGCCAGTGCCTCAACTGCATCCTCGCAGAGTCGATAACCGACATGGGTTACATCCATAACTCATCTACACCGCACCGTGGGATAGAACCGACATCTCGTCACCAGCGCCACATCACCTCCCCTGCGCAGCAGTAAGGAACCTCCATGACGGTGTGCAATGTCTTGGTTTTCATCATTCTCAAGGTACTGTTACTGAGGTTCAGTGTGACTCCCTAGCCGGCCAGAGCATCTCGCGGTCAGCGCCAAACTGTTGGATTAGTACCTGTCACGGCATCAAGATAGCCCCAGTTGGAGCTATTGCTTTCTAGGAGCTATATTTTCACAGAAATGTTTTTAAGTGATATCTTGACCTGTTGGGTTTTGTTTGTTTGGTCTTGTTCTATTCAGATAAATATTGGCTATTTTTATAAATTGGTGTGGACTCCGTTTGTAGTGTTTTCACTGTGTTATTTCGTGTGTATTTACAAATTCTTTACACATTGCCTCCGAGGTAAACCTGACTGCTCGTGCCAAACTACCAAGGCAGTGAACAGGGTTTACCTTAGCTGTTTGACTTCCTGTTTGTCTTCCTTACCCTGACTAGAGTGAGGGCCTCTAATTGGACAGGGTGCAACCCATTGCCAACTAGAGACCCCATTTCTAACACCCACCCTTTGTTTTCCCCCTTCCCCTTTCTCTTTCTGTTCACTATCTTTCATATGGTAAATACATTCCTCTCCCCAGCCTGAACGCATCAAAACATGGAAGCCATCCAAACTGTGTGGCAACCTTGCTAATTACTTTTAGGAGAAGATCTTAAACATTCATTCTACTAATCTGGCCACTGATAACAGTGCTCATGATCCTTTCCCTTTCCTGGATGTCCTGCTACCCTCAGGAAGACTAGAGCTGACCAAATTTGGGGATATTTCTATGGAGGAATCTGAATAAGTGCTTCTGAGGGCTAAATATGAATCTCCACTTGATCCCTGTAAAAGGTAAATAAACAGATAAACATGCTTTTTGATCAGTCTTTGAAATCAGGCACCTTCCTAAATCATGGAAAACGGCATTAGTTCTTCCTGTGTTAAAAAAAGGACATTTGGATCATACCTGAATGACTAATTACAGACCAATCTCTCTCCTCCCTGTCTCGGGAAAATGCTGGAGCAGCTAGTCAGCATTCAGATTTCCCAATTGATAGTAAGTAAGGCCTCTCTGCACTATACCCAGTAAAGGTTTTGTAAGGGCTTTAGAATTGCGTTTAGTCTCCTAGAGGTGGCAGAATATGTTAAATCCAATTTGAATACAAATTGCCGTCACACCTTTTATCCATTGTCGATCATAAATGCTTTCGTAAAAACCTCAAAATCTGGCTCTTTCCTAAGTAAACAGTTTGCTGGTCGAGAGCTGCTGTCTGTTATCGCTGTTTTTTTTGCTGCAAGTGCCTAGAGACCTTCTGGTGATAAGTGCGCTCTACAAGAATATTTGACATGACATGACAGGTAAAAAAGCAGTGGTCATCATTTTGGGCCTTTCTGCTGCCTTCAATTACGGTCTCAAATGAGATCCTATTAGACGAGCTTAGGGCTGTAGGCATAACAAGCATGGCAAATAATTGGTTCAAATCATACGTATTAAACAGGGAGCAAGCAGTGCATTTTAAACATTTTACCTCATGCTTCAAGAAGATGAATAGTGGGATGCCACAGGACTCAGCACTGATCTCTAAATTAATTAAGAATTACCTTGCACCTTTGGGTAAGATAGTTAAACGCTGGTGATTTAATCTTGTTTCATATGCTGATGATACCCAGCTCATGCTATCCTTTCAGCAAACTGATCACTCAGTGGTGGAAAAGGTACACAGTTGTCTGACATCAGTAATAAAATGGATGAAACATAGCTGTCTGAATCATCTGACTTGAGACAAATCTAAAACTTGATCTTTGGAGACTTTGGCTCCCTAAACCCCAGACTGCTGTGGCCAGAATATATGGGGTTTCCCCAGTTCCCAAAAGAGAAATGAGGAATTTGGGTTAAATTATTTATAATATCCTGTTGTATGAATCATGGGCAAGGGTAATCACTGCTCTATGTTTTGCCTTATTGAAATCACTAAAGATTTCCACTTATCTACCTTGTCACACATGCAAAACAGAGGTGCATGCTATGATGACCGCGAGGCTAGTCTATGCCAACTCTCTTTATCTAGGTTTACTGACTGAACTTCTTAACAGTTTACAACTGGTCCAAAATGCAGCTGCCCGCTTAATTCTAAACTGTTGTAGAAGAAAATCCACCAGAAAAAATCTTAAAATACTTCATTGGCTCCTGATTAAACACATATTGAATACACTAATAATTACCCATCGAGCTCTGCTTCAAGCAGGACGTCTCTACTTACAAAGATGATTTAAGAAATATGGCCCTAGAAGGACACTAGGGGCCAGATGTACCATCATTAAGTTTAGCGAGTAACAAATTGCGACGGGCTAAACCTACTGTACAACAGTGTCTCAGACACTGTTTGCAATTCCCAATGGGGTCGCAAATTGAATGCCTCATCAATATTAATGAGGCTGTCGCAATTTGCGACCCCATTGGGAATAGCTCACACTCACAGGAATGGTGGCCTTCTGGGGTCAGCAGACCACCATGTCTGTGACTGCTTTGATAATAAAGCAGTTTTCTTTTTTTAAATGCAGTCCTTTTCATTAAAGGAAAACAGGATGCTTTTAAAAAAGAAAAATTAAACTTTAGTTTCATTTTTTAGGGGCAGGCAGTTGTCCCTGGGACCACTGCCTGCTCTTAAAAAATATTTGCGCACCCATTCACAAAGGGGAAGGGGTCCCCTGGGCAATTGTTGTCGCAAAATAATCATACGCGCCGTGATATCCTACTCAGGATGATTGTTAGCGCTCTATAAATAAATTAAATACAAATAAATACAAAATACAAATACCTAGGTTATGGACTCGCTATTAGAAAAGGGATGCCCTTGGCAAGCCCCTTCTAATAGTGAGTCGCTTACCATATTTTGCGAGTCGCTAATTGGTTAGCGACTCGCAAAATAGGGTTAGTACATTGGGCAGACGTTTTTTGCGGTTGCAAAGGGGCCAAATTCCACTTTGCGACCGCAAAAAACGGTCATACATCTGCCCCCTAGTTCTTCCAATCATGGGGTGGTGTATATCCCTAGGATTCACAAGGGCAGTTCTTCTGCTATGTGGCAGAAAACGACTGAATTCACTGCCTAAAGTACTGAGAGATCTAGACATGGAGAAGGCTTTTAAGTCAGCGCTGAAAACATGCCTTTTTAGAGAAAGATAAAGATCTAGGGGCAGATTTACAAGAAAGTGACTCAGTGCATTCTGCAAGCCCTCTGGCTGCCCCATACTGAGTCTCTTTCAAAGCACAGGGATGAGACATATTTACAATATTATGTCGCATTCCTGTGCTCTCCCCACCGCTGGAGCACAAACTGCTGCCATGCGCCAGCGCAGGCACCCTTGCACCATGGTGCAAGGATGCCTGCGTCGTGGGGAGATTGTTTTTGTGCAGGAAGGGGCACCTTCCTCCACAGGATACAATCACTACAGGCATTTTCCTCTTTCAATGCGTGCTGTAGAATGCAGAACGCATTGAAAGAGTAAGAAACGAGGAGAAATGAAAACATTTCTCCTCCTTGCGCCTCCCTACGCCTCTCAAGGGGTGGCGTAGCATTCACACGCATTTCCAGATTTACGATTCCTCAGAAATCTGGAAATGTGTCTTTTCCGTGGGTTTTGCGTGGGAACACCCACAGCAACACCCATGGAACGCCTCTTTCACGTAAAATGCTGTATGTAAAGGGGCCATATTTACAAGGACAGGAAAAGCAATGCAGGGTGACTTTTCCTGTCCTTGTAAATATGGAGCAGTAAATGCGCCACCGATACAACACAAAAAGTGACATACTGGTGGCGCAGGGGGCTTGTAAATCTCCCCCCTAATCTTCTTAGGAAGTAGCTATGTGCTCTACAAATGACATTCGTTCATTCATGAATTTAAAAAGCTTCCATTTAGCAAGTTCCAATGGTGAAAAGCAGAGAAAGAAGGCAAATGAATGGGGAGCATTCATACGCAATACTAGCGACTCTAAAGACTCTTGAAATGGCCACAATGGTTCAATTCCATTCACGTCCCAGCAGACATTGTGTAAATACATCTGCTATGTTGGCTATGGATACATTTTTTATATCTCAGTACAGCATCCACCTTCAGTGAGTATAACGTTATGTCGGAATTATAAAGTATCAGTAAATAATTTATGTAACATCAGTTGTGTAAGCTGATATGGTGTCAAGGTGAGCAACTGGTCTTCGTATTCCATCTGTAATATTTAGCACCCACAACCATCCCTCTGCTACCCATGGCCATAGTGATGCCTATACAGCTGACCTTCAAATTCCTGACAGTGCTCCCTTGCATCAATCTTCCAGGACCTAACTTATCTGGATGAAAAATATGAAACCTTTTCATCAGATGAGAAGTATTACTATTAGCTGTAAGCTCCCAAGATCCCAAGATATTTAAGGAATCCTAATAATACGGAAATCAAATGTGACTTATACTTCCTATTCAGGATTGGAAACTGAGACTACTGGATGAGGATGTATTAGTCTGATGTTGGCTAGCACCAGTTTGAGTATGGCAACATGTAACACTGTCTGTATCTTCATGGTTGGTGGTTAAGCCTATTTCATTGCTGAACAATCAATTTGGTCATGGAAACTGCCCCAATAAATCTAAGTTGAAATTTTCTTATTGCATGTAGGTTCATATGCCTGTACCTTTCTGCAAATCTTTAACATTGTCACAGTTGGTAAAGATCTGTCACTGAGAAAATGGAAAGGGGCGACCACTCGGTCCCCCCGCACGTATGGCAGAGTACCACGATCCCCCCGGGAAGCCATCTTGGGCGGGAGGCGTGTCTCGGCTGGTATGCCCGAAGCGGCGTAGCCGGGGCGCGCTTTTTCCCGCCCTAGAGTGGGCTGGCCTAGACACTGACGCGGCTGGCCACGCCCTCGGGGCAGGCAGGGGCGGGTTTACGCCCGCCCTGAAGACGGATAAAAGGGGACGCAAGACCCGAAGGCATCCTCTTGTTCCTGTGCTCTGAAGCTGCACCTCCTCGCTGCACGTGAGCTCGAGACGGAACGAAGAGCCAATTTTGAGCGTTGTAATCTTTCTTTTGTCTTACAGATACTCTGTCGGAGAAATGCCCAAGAAAGGCGGGAAGAGAATGACGACCGAACAGATGGTTCGGGTCCTCATGAAGGAGATGACCGAGCTAAAGAAGCGGGTGGCGGAGAGAGACGGGGAAGGGGGGCCGGAACGTCCGTCGGCTGGAGCAGCTCCAGGAGGGAGAGCCAAGAGGCCAAGGAGGGGACCAGCTGGGGGAGACGTCCCGGTTCCCTGTACCCCGCTCGAAGCGCCAACCCCAGTACCGGCGGAGGGGAATCCGATTCCCGTGGTGGTCACCCCGGTGTCCAATGAAGATATGCCGCCCGAGCTGGCAGCACAACTTGCAGCGTGGTTGGGCGAAAGTAGTGAGGGCGCCACGGCTGCCGAGGCGCAGGCACTGATGAAGCAATTGCGCGAGAAACGGGAAGCAGCCAAGGTGTCCGCGCCGGTTGCAGTAGTTGACAAGCCACAAGGGACGATTGCGACCGCAGAGGCAGCGTCCGGTGCAGGTAAGCGGCCATTGCCGATTGCGAGGGATGAGTCAGCACCCTCTCGTAGAGAAAGGTTGGGTCAACATGTGCCTTTGGCAATTAAGGAAAAGATTTGGGCAGGGGAATATGTGAACATCTTCTCGTTGCTTGTTGATCATTATGAAGTGGAGCATGTTAAGGGTCAGAAAGACCTCATGCATCCGAGTGTTTGGCGCGCAAAAATGGCCTCCTTTAAAGTGAATGAAAATATTGGCAATTGGGGCAATGCATGGGGAATCTTTACGTCGATATTGGGGGAACGTAGGCCCGAGTTGCTTTCCGAGTTGCCGACCTATCAGTCGCGAATCATGGGGTACTCGACATCATACCAGGGTAACCATTGGTTTTGCTACGATAATCTTTTTAGGAAGGCTAAAGAGCATAATAAAAGCTTGACCTGGGATTGTTATGATTCTTTGACATGGGATAAAATGAAGGAGACAGGTATGTTGAAAATGCCATTGGTAGGAAGTAATGTTGGCGAATCCTCCCGCCAATATGGGGAGACGCCCTTTCGTTCAGGTACGGGTACCGACGATCAGTCGAGACCTGCCGGCAATACAGGAAAAAGGGGGTTGTGCTTTAATTTCAACAGAGGTAAATGTACTAGGCCCCAGGGATCGTGTAAATTTAAACATGAATGTAGTGGGTGCGGGTCGCCCCATCCTGAGTCCACGTGCAGAGCCAAAACGGGTGATAACGGGGGGAGAGGAGGCGCCAAACAGGTCTAACATAGTCCGAGGGGCGCCTTTACCTACCCCGATTGATACCTTGGCGATGATTCCCTGGCTCAGTGAATACCCGGATCGTACTTCTGCTGGGGTGCTGCGGAACGGATTTTCGTATGGTTTCCGCATCCCGGTAGGGGACTTTCAGGGTGTGGAGAAGTGTAAAAATCAACTTTCGGTCCTGCAGCATACGACCGTGGTACAGGATAAGATCCGGAAAGAGGTTACTCGAGGTCGGGTCGCCGGCCCGTTTAGTGTACCCCCGGTGCATGATTTTGTTTGTTCTCCTTTAGGGGTGGTCCCCAAGAAGGACCCGGGGGAGTTCCGATTGATTCATAATTTATCAGCTCCACGTGGTCTTTCTGTTAACGATGCAATAGATCCGGAAGTATGTTCGGTGCGGTACGCATCCTTCGATGAGGCCGTAGCCATTTTGAATCGCCTGGGGCCCGGGGCGCTGATGGCGAAGTCAGATATCGAGTCAGCGTTCCGATTGCTCCCGGTACACCCAGACGACCAGCGTCTCCTGGGTTTCATGTTTCAGGGTTGTTATTACATGGATAAGTGTATGCCGATGGGGTGCTCTATATCTTGTGCCTATTTCGAGAAATTCAGTAGTTTTCTACAATGGGTCTTCACAAAGAAGACGGGTTTCCACCATGTAATGCATTACCTTGATGATTTTCTGTTCCTTGGGGCAGCCGGGGATCTCGAATGTGGCCGGGCCTTGGCCGAATTTTGTATGTTAATGAAGCAGTTTGGTGTGCCATTGGCACCAGGTAAGACGGTGGGTCCTACGACTTGCCTTGAGTTTCTGGGGATCGAGTTAGACTCCAGTGAGGGTTGTTTTCGTTTGCCAGCTGACAAAGTGTTAAAGTTCAGGGCAGCCCTCCGAGTGTGTATAAATGGATCTAAAGTTACGCTGCATCAATTACAGCAGTTGGTGGGACAGTTGAATTTGGCCCTGAGGGTAATACCAATGGCCCGCCCCTTCTCCCGTTCAATTGCCCAAGCTATGGTCGGCCTAAAGGAGGGCCATCATCGCACGAGACTATCGGCTGAGGTCCGCCAGGACATGCGCATTTGGTTAGCATTCCTGGCGGACTTTAATGGTCGAGTTGTCTGGAACAAACCAGCCGTGTCCTCGGAAGAGCTGGGGCTATGGACCGATTCAGCAGGTAGCATAGGTTTTGGTGCCATCTTCGGCACAAACTGGTCGGCACAAAGGTGGCCGACATGGTGGCATGACAATGGTCTGACAAGTAATATTGCTTTCCTTGAACTTTTCCCCATTTTGGTGGCCCTGAGAACCTGGCCCGAAGGGTTCAAAGATCACTCTGTGATCTTTTGGTCTGACAATATGACCGTGGTCGAGTGCATCAATAGCCAGGCTGCACGATGTAAAATGATTTTAAGACTGCTCAAAGAAATTGTTTTACTGTGTATGCAACTGAATGTGCTATTCAGAGCAAAACATGTCCCGGGGGTAATGAATCAGGCGGCTGATGCACTGTCTCGTTTTCATATGCAGGCTTTCTCGGGTTTCCTTCCCACAGCGGACCCAGAGCCGGCACCCTTTCCCGAAGCTCTCTGGTCTCTCGGTGCCCCGAACTTCGTCACCTCGTGGGAGAGAGTCTAGCACCAAGGACGAGGAAGGCATATGAAGGGGCGTTTCGGTCCTATTTAGCCTTTTTTGGGCCCGATAGAGAGGGGCTGTGGGGCCACGAGGAATGGGTAGTGAATTTTCTGTTGTCCTTACGTAGGGCTGGGAAATCGGTGGCTACGGCCCAGAGGCATCGTGCTGCCATTTCCTTTGTTGCCAGGGCTCATGGTATCCAGGACCCGACAGCGTCTTTCGTTGTACAGAAAGCGCTGCGTGGGTGGCAACGCCTTGAAGGTCGCAGAGTAGATGAGAGGCGCCCGATAGGTTTGGATAGGTTGGCCCAGTTGTTGGCCACACTCCCTTCCACATGTTCATCTCAGTTTGAGACAGTGTTGTTCCGAGCCGCTTTTACGCTGGCATTTCATGGGGCGATGCGGGTAAGCGAACTGGTGGCAAGGAACAAACAGGATGTGACAGGGGGTTTGTGCCAGGAACATGTTCAGATCAGAGGTGAGACAATGACTGTCTCCTTTGTCAGGTCCAAGACCGATCAAGGTGGGATGGGTGACTGCATAATCATACGCAGGATTCCCGGGTCCTCCATGTGTCCGGTAAAGTGTTTAGAAGAATACCTAGCACGAAGGGTGGCATCATGGGGGGGGACCTTGTTGAGACACGCGGACGCCACCCCACTGACGAAATTTCAGTTTCAGCGGGTGCTTGCGATGTCAATTGCCGCTGCGGGCTTGAACCCGGGCGAGTTTGGGACCCATTCCTTTCGGATAGGGGCTGCTACAGAAGCTACAGCTAGGGGTCTTAATGTTGAACAAGTGAAACGAGTGGGGCGTTGGTCCTCCAATTGTTATAAGAGGTATGTGCGGTTACACATGTTGTGAAGCTGTAATGATGTACTCACGCCTCTTGTTTTTGTTTGGTTTTCAGTTGCGCAAGCCTACGAGGCGGGGCGGACTATGCAGTCGACCCAACACCGGGCCAGCGGTCAGACATCACCGGCTGTGAAAAAGGAGGTGTGGGTCGTGGGCCACTCACACGTGAGGCGTGCCGCGGACGTATTCAAAGCAGGTGACATGATTCACGTAGCTGGGGAATACGGGTACAGGGTGTCCTTCTACGGAAGAGGCGGTCTCTGTATTGACCAGTTTCAAACATTTTTCGAGGGTTTGTTAGGGCGGACGAGGTCACCGCCGTCTATAGTCATAGTACATCTAGGGGGCAATGATTTGGTCACCACCGGTAGACGACTTCTCCTGGAGGCAATGCTTTCCACTGTAAGTTGGTTGGCGAGGAGAGTTCCGGGGTGCATAATTGCGTGGTCCCATATGATCCCACGAAAGGTGTGGCGAGGGGCTATTTCTATTCATGCTTTGAATCATTCTGTTAGAAAGCTTAATAACAAAGTGAGTAGGTTGTTCCGTTCCAGGACATTGCATTCTATTTCGCATGGCTGTATTAGTGATGACAGTATGTATTTGGGGGATGGTGTGCATTTGTCTCGGGTGGGGAATGAGTTACTCATAGGAGACTTCTTAGCATGGTTAAAAACGTTAAAACATGACCTTTAGGTAGGAGCTTTGTGGGGGGTCCGGATAGCCGGTCAACTATCCGGCCTGTGGCGGTAAGGTCATGATCGGTGAGCACTAATTGGAAGATCCCTATGAGTGGGCGTCACCCAACACGGATGGGAGCGCTCGGGAGAGGTGGCCATTGGCCCCTCAACGGGGAGGCGGTCCCTTCTAAGGATGGGTCGCCGAAAGAAAAGGAAAGGCGGTCAAGGCCCCTTCCTGGGTAGGAGGGGTTACAGCCCCCTCCTGGGGAATTTCCCGGGGCCAGTGACGTCTGCGACGGCAGATGTGGTAAGTTGTGTGGGGTTTGGGGGGAGGTCTACGCTACCTTCTAGATACCTCACACGAGTCCTCGAACGACCTTTAAATGGCGTCGAGTTTATTGGTGCCCCCGTCAAGTCAAGGGAAATTGGTAGTTGCACTGGAGGTACGCCTCAGTCCTGTCGCCCCTCCCAAGTGGGGGGGTATTTCTGGTTAGGGATCTTGACACCGGTTACGACCTTGCCGTTGGCCCTTAAACGTTAGGATGTACAATTTCAAAATTTCAAGTCAATGTTTTGTAGGATGTTAGTTCGGCTAGGAGAACCTCTGTATTAGAGAATCTGTTAAGGTTAGCCAAACATCGCAATGTGGTAATGAAATTGTACATTAATATAATGTTTTAATTTTTGTTTTAATAAATACGGCCGGGAGGGTCACTCCCTCCCTCTTCCAAAAACTTCAAGAACTGTTTCCGGTTTCCCTCCTTTGGGGATTGTGTTGAGAGGGGGTGGCGGGTATCTCAGCCATATGGAAAGGGGCGACCACTCGGTCCCCCCGCACGTATGGCAGAGTACCACGATCCCCCCGGGAAGCCATCTTGGGCGGGAGGCGTGTCTCGGCTGGTATGCCCGAAGCGGCGTAGCCGGGGCGCGCTTTTTCCCGCCCTAGAGTGGGCTGGCCTAGACACTGACGTGGCTGGCCACGCCCTCGGGGCAGGCAGGGGCGGGTTTACGCCCGCCCTGAAGACGGATAAAAGGGGACGCAAGACCCGAAGGCATCCTCTTGTTCCTGTGCTCTGAAGCTGCACCTCCTCGCTGCACGTGAGCTCGAGACGGAACGAAGAGCCAATTTTGACCCACCCACCAGCCCCTGAAGACAGCAAGTGGTTTTAATAATGTCTGAATAAAAATTTGATGGATAACTCTGATTTTCGTTTACAGGTTATGGTGATTATCGTGATGACTTTGAGTATGCAATAAAGTCTGGTCAATTTGTGTTATGTTTTGCAAATAAAGTATTTCTGCTTTTGTGTTTATCAGTAAGCATGCTTTTAATAAAGTGGTTGTTGCTACTGTCTTTTCATAGTTAGTCATTTAGTAATTTAGTTAGCATTGTCGTATTTATTTTGGTCGGGCGGTAAGGTCATGATCGGTGAGCACTAATTGGAAGATCCCTATGAGTGGGCGTCACCCAACACGGATGGGAGCGCTCGGGAGAGGTGGCCATTGGCCCCTCAACGGGGAGGCGGTCCCTTCTAAGGATGGGTCGCCGAAAGAAAAGGAAAGGCGGTCAAGGCCCCTTCCTGGGTAGGAGGGGTTACAGCCCCCTCCTGGGGAATTTCCCGGGGCCAGTGACGTCTGCGACGGCAGATGTGGTAAGTTGTGTGGGGTTTGGGGGGAGGTCTACGCTACCTTCTAGATACCTCACACGAGTCCTCGAACGACCTTTAAATGGCGTCGAGTTTATTGGTGCCCCCGTCAAGTCAAGGGAAATTGGTAGTTGCACTGGAGGTACGCCTCAGTCCTGTCGCCCCTCCCAAGTGGGGGGGGGTATTTCTGGTTAGGGATCTTGACACCGGTTACGACCTTGCCGTTGGCCCTTAAACGTTAGGATGTACAATTTCAAAATTTCAAGTCAATGTTTTGTAGGATGTTAGTTCGGCTAGGAGAACCTCTGTATTAGAGAATCTGTTAAGGTTAGCCAAACATCGCAATGTGGTAATGAAATTGTACATTAATATAATGTTTTAATTTTTGTTTTAATAAATACGGCCGGGAGGGTCACTCCCTCCCTCTTCCAAAAACTTCAAGAACTGTTTCCGGTTTCCCTCCTTTGGGGATTGTGTTGAGAGGGGGTGGCGGGTATCTCAGCCATATTAGAATGGTGTCCTTTACCAACTGTGACAATAATGTTCTAGGGCCAAAGTCAAGCATCCACTACTACAAAATATTACTGTAATGGATCAGGATGGTGTAATTTAGGTGCTGAAGTGAAACTTTGCTTCATTCTGTGAAAGGTATCATCAACTTCCTTTGGCCCTTAAAAAGGAACAATGAGTTTGAAGAACCGGGGTTTAACCCAGCGGCGTCAGGGGCCCGCCTAAGATCTTCGAGTTCACCTGTCTTGGTTTACAGAGACACGGAATACTTCTGGATGGCATCAGAGACCAAGTTTATTAGCTGCAGCTAGTAACAGTGATCCTAGAAATACATCACGGTGTAAATTCTCAGGAGACTGCTCATTTTACTAAGGCGAGACGTCTCCTTTTATACCCAATATTCACATTATAAATGTATACCCACTGCACAAAATTTTAGCCAATAAGGTACATTTTCAAACAAAGTATCAATTAACAAAAACTCAATTTACAGTATCCCAAACCAAAAGTTAATTATTAGGAATGTCCCAAATTCAATCTCCCCAAGCCAGACAAACCTATAATTAAAAGCATAACCCATGTAATGAAGAAACATAAAAAAGATACAGTAACAGATGCTGAACAAGATATGGCATGTGCAAGGAAACTAAAAGTTAACGATGTCCTGAACATTGATTGGCAATCTCAGACAAAGATCAATCAGGGAAATTGGCTTTGCGAGGTCAGTTTCAGGTGAAGAGGTCAGTTTCTTACAGTTCATTTCAGAGTCAAAAAGAAACCTAGGTAATGTATACATGAACTAAGAAGGCCAGGCCACTTTGTTCGCCAGGCTACCTTCACAGGACTGAAATAACAACGGGGGGAGGTAGAGTAAAGAGATAGGATTCCTACTCCACAGGCACTGATAATTAAACAAGGAGAATCCTACTTCCAGTGTACACCACAGGGTGGGGGACACTCAGTGTTGTGTAAAATACCCCTCACACACCAACAGGCCCCTTGGTGTCATGCTTCATCATCGGGGTCTTCGCACCCCACTAAAGGGATGCGGCACGCTGCGACCTGCGACTACGCGGGAGCGTTGACAAGGTTGACTATGTGTGGTGTGTGTCAAGTGCAGGTGAGGGGATATATGTGAGTGAAGGGTGTGGTGAAAAATTAAAAAGTACCTGGCTAGTGGGTGGTGTGAAAAAACTTTATTCAGAACCCCTAGCTGGTGCTATTAAAAAGGTGTGCAAAAAAGCGAGGTCAGTTGTCTTAATTAGGGACAAGACCTCTGGTGTGCGTCGACATGTTTCGGAACTGGTGTTCCTTCTTCAGGACGGGGCACAACTTCCCAACCCTACTCACGTATTTCTATATAAAAAGTGTTATCTACAAAACTTATTATTTGAAAAGTGATAACGATCTCCCGGAGGCTAACAATGTGCCTACAGCGGTATTTGTCGGTTCATGCAATTGCATGCCCTGCAAAAAGGAAAAACCCAAATGAGTTTGGTTATCACACAGGATTGGCTCAAACAGGTGCAGTCACCTGGAGCCCCAAACAGTTAAATAAACCTGTAAAAAAAGGGGGGGAGACAAACATAACACACAACATAGAGAACACATTTATAGTCTTTGTATTTGTTCTGTAAGACATACTCGTAATCACTGTTGTATATTGCATCATGAGCATATCCAGAACATCAAGGTAGGTAGGTGGATCCACAATCTGTGAGGGTAAAGAGTGGATTTCAGTGTTTTTACTCTATTTACTCACAGTTCAACTCCACGCTAAGAACGGGGTATCTGGGAGTTGTTTTTCTGTAATATACTCACGAAATCCGCCTGAATTGGCCTCCTTCTACCACCCTGTGCTGCTCCGCTGTCAATGCGTTAGCCAGCAACATTGTGGTATATATTGGCCATTCAGGTGTTGTTGGATTGGTTAATTGGCGGACATAGGCAGCAGACCATATATGGGACATCCGTGTCACAGCCTATCGTGAGCATGTTCACGGTCTAAATGTTGCATGCATGGGCCATGCCTCATCTCATTGCTTAATTACCGGGTTATTTTGCAGACCAAATAAGGAGTATCCGCGTTGCTGCCTATCATGCGCCCGGACACGGGTTCCTCCTGACGCGTGTTTCTTGCTGGGCATGCCCGGTTGATAAGTGTACCGTTTCAGACGCGCGCATGCGCATATCGCATTTGTCCCGGTTTGCTTGTTCACCGCGCTTGCGCAGTTAGACGGATCGTCATTTGGCCTTCCAAACGCATTTCCAGTTTACCGCATGCCTCCGCGTCAGGAGGTGGAGTTCACTGCAGGGGGTGGAGCTGGCTTGTATTTGCAAGCGTTTAAGGGGAGAGACTGACCTGCAGCATGTGACACCACTTACAGGACACTTTGGGCGCTGAGGAAGGCAGAAGGCTGCCGAAATGCATTCGCCATTGTGCAAATAAAAGAAGGCTTCCTACCGTTTCCTCCTGGGTCTCTGTCTCTTTTCTTATATATATATTGCATTTTATACATTTCTATTTCTTTGTTTATACATCCAGGTATTCTTATGGCAGCTAATGTTACAGCAACTGCTGCAATACTCCTTTGTCATATGTCTGTCGTATTGTCAAACGTTGTTAGTTTAGTTCACTATTTTCACCGTCAACGTCGCTTCTGCTGGCATTGCTGGTGGGCAGGCCATAACAGATTCTTATTTTAACTGAACAAAACATTAACTTAAAGCATGAACCTAGTTTGATCACTTTGTACTCGCACTTATACCTTTCTACCCGTCTGTATCCTAATGCCTAGATAAAGCATTCACAGCTTGTATCTGCTTATGGTGTATTTTGGTCAGTTCTTAGTGTTTGGATAATCATGTTAAAACCTCTAGGGGGGCATGTTCAGGGTGCTTAAAGTAGGTTCATAATTCACTTTACCCCTCTGCCATGGGGTACTTCCTAAGGGCATTGATTTCCTCTTTTTAATAGGCTATGTTGGCTTTTTGCCTCCTATTGATACCAGGTTTGCATCTAGTCAATGGCGGTGACCTATCGCTTTCCAACACACTGCTGGGAATCGTTTGGGTGGTGAAGGGAACGTAAACCGAAATTCCAAGAGTAGATTTATTAACAAAAAGTGCGACCTTGGAAGGATACTCCTGTGCCAGGGAATAATTGCGAAAGTTTTGTGTCTGGAATGCCACGGTTCCAATGTCACTCAGTTTGGTAGACAAGTTTGCATGTCGAAAAAGTATAATGACTTCCTGACCACTTGATTGCTTATCAAATACTGTGGTGTTCTGGCTGTTAATTTCTTGAAGGTTTTGTGATTTTTTTTTTTTTTAAATTGTCTTCCCATCATTCTTTCTTTTTAACAACTGAGAGGTCTTCTGATGTCACCTGGCACACTATTGGAATGTGGAAGTGTGTGCAAGGCACAATTTATACATACTGTAAATTGTTGGGGCAGTTGCTGGCTTCCTCTTGCGCTGCTGCTCTGCTCCACTAAATTAAATCTAGAATAAACTGTTTGACCCTACATCATTTCAGCCTTCTTGAATGGTGCTTACATTTCTCCCATTTATGCTCCCTATTGAAAAGGGTGTAGGTTCTGGCATCACTCTGGGCTCTCTAGCTCTACCCATTCCCATAGCCTAGGAACATAGCCTAGGAACTTTTTGCCCTCTTTTGTGTTTTTTTTCTCTTTCATTCTGGGCTCTTCCTCATATTATCTCAATGTAATCACAGTTTGTGTCATATCTCCTATGCCACATTCTGCACCTACACTTTTCACTTGTGTAGCTCTTGGATGCAATCTTCTGTTCCCAGTTTTCTTGGGTTGGTAAAAGTAGCCTAATCCGGCTGACCTTTAATTTGCATTTTGCAAGGTTCCAAACAAGAACTACAGAATAAAGGATAGATTCTGGTTGACATGGAACCTGCAATTCAATTCTAAACTGCAGCTGAGGAATAATTGCCCTACAATCCTCTTACACCACGTTATGTTAAACACTTTATTATCCTGTTTATTTCATTAAATTGACTCTGAATCAGCCTAACATATTGTTTATCTTTTATTCTGGAGGTCAAATGCAGTTCTGACATTCTGTGCTGTCAGTTGTTTTAGCAATGTTTTATGTTAATTTTATCCTGCAAGGTTGTTATATAAGTGAACACATTTGGTTACAACCCTGGCACAAAATCAGGACCTAGAGCTTACTGAGCATTATCTGTCGTACTGACTATACCGGAATATCACTCAACACATCCTTGAGCCTGTCTAGATAATCTGTGGGTGATTCACACCCATTCTGCTTGCCATTTGGCATCTTAGTCCAATCTGTTTTCAACAGACACTTATCTGCAACCGCATTAAACAAGGCATTCTTTGCAGCATTCAACGCCATATCATTTCCGGTGTCCAGTCTCTACCACGCCAGTGGCGTAACAAAGGCCACCGCAGCACCTGCAGTGCGGGGGGCCTGAGCTCCAGGTAGCCCCCTCAGAATAGTACCTTGACCTGAGAGTTCCTGAGTGAGTCTGGAGAGGGCCCTTCTATGTACTTAGAAGGGGTGCCCCCTCAAGTTTCGTTACGCCACTGCGCCACGCTGACTTTTCCAGCAACTGAGCTCTCACCATCTCCTGGTACCACCAGCCTGTAGCTGATTCACTGCTGCCCAATTAGATCTGTCCACGTCAAACACACTTTGTACCACTTCCTGAAAATGGGTTGTGTTTTCTCTAATGTTGGGTAACTGCTTCTTAATTCATTAAGTCAGAGGGGCTCCAAGGAACATGGCTGTGATGATTGCACCCGTCCATGGTGTAGTCCCTCAATAGGCGAATGGTGTAATCGCAGATGGGGAGGAGGACCTCATTATTTGCATTGCAAGAATGGGGAGAAGGAAATTGTCTCCCAGCAAATGGGTCTACTGTCCATCTCAACCTTTCTCTGATAGTTGTGAACTTGTGTTCTCAGAGTCCTGACGCCCCTCGGTGACAGAACTCACTTGTGCTCTAGAGCAATCCACTGTCGTGGAATCAGCATCTTGCCTTCTCACTCACACCCTTCTACTGAGTGGTGCCTTACTGTCAGTCAGTCACATTGCAGAACTGACATGCAAATTACCTCAAAGTCCCATTCGTCAGTGAATTGTGAATATTTCCCCATAAGGCAAACATTGACGTACCATAGGCATGGATGTTTGCCCCGTAGTGATTGCCTGTTTTATTTTTTACATGCTCCCACTCCCTCTTTCCACTTTGCTGATGGGCATTGAGCCCCCTGAATCCGCCTCCTTGTTTATTTATGCGTTGCAGGGTAGGTGACAAAAGGGCTGCGCGCAGGAAACACACAGCACAAACGCTGCGTACCTCCGCCGGCTGTCCCGCAGGCGCCACTCTATTTCCAGGTACATCTACTGCTGCACCCACTTCCTCCTTCGCCGACATGGGGAATAAGTCCGGCAAATCCTCCTCCCTAGGATTTTTACTACTGTCTTTCTCATTCTCTTGTGGTACAGTGATCTTGGCCAAGAGCCCATCAGCCATTTGCAGGTAGGCGTCATTAGTTGCTCCACTGTGGAGGGGTGGGGAACCAAGGAAGTGGGTCATGACCGGAAGTGGTCATGAGTTATTAGACAGAAAGGAGGGGGCAGAGTAGAGCCCCCCAAGTGACCCACCCTCTTTGTCCCCTGATGTGCTGCGGGAACCAGACAGAATGTTTTCTATTGTGTTATGTTATTTGTTTACAGGGATTTTTATACCACTTTGTTTCATATGGAGTAAATTTGCTATGTCCTAACACAAGAAGTTGAGTCTGTTGCCTTTGTGGGGGCGAGGGAACCGCGCAGTTCATAATGGTGGTTGACCCCAACTCCACTGCATGAGTGAGCACAAAAGGGGGGATTGATAGGGAGGAGGAAGAACAGCTGGAGCACAACACCTAACTCTGTCCCTAAAGTGACTTATTTGCTTCTCCAGTTTCAATTTTTTTAACTGCACATTCATATAATGCCAACTTGGCCCAGGGGCATTGGATCGATGTACATGGGCACAGGTTACATCACACAAGGCCAGATTACTTTTTAGGCATGCGCAGATTAAGTGATTTACCTAGAATCACCGAATGTTGAGGCAATGCTGGTCCCGAACATGGTTCACCAGTTCATTGTCAGCACCTCTGGCAGTAACGCTACATCCTCTCTTTCATATTTTTCACACCATGGATTTGGGATTCGTCTTTTGGTGTCAGGGCTTCCTCATGCCATTGCAAAAAGAGCAGCCACTGCTTGCCATATGTTTTGGAATCCTTCACTTTCTTTTTCTTAAATTTCCTGATCTCTCTATATCGAAGGTACCATGTTCAAGAAAGATCTGGTAGGAAAAGGAAACAGGTTACGGTGCCCTCAGTTATTTCCCTAAAGGATCATGTGGCAGGAGAGAAGTATAGGATTTGTACAGACACAACCAAAGATTCCTTATATTCTGCAGATCTTCGGGTAGGGGCCTGGGTTGGGGGCTAGCAAAGGGACCAGGGCAGCCCAGTCGGAGTGTCTCTTTCTCACACACATTCACCTTCAAGGGTCAGTGCTTTGGGTCAAGGAATTCCTTCCAACCTTTCCTACTTCCACAGTATTTTTAGAGCCCGTTCGCTCTAAATCATGGATTTACATGCATACTTTCTATCACTCGCCTCCTCCTATTCCCATCTACCTCACCAGTCTATTGCTCGTCGTCTCTGTCATGACCTGGGTAAGGGGGCACTAGGACCCTACCCGACTGGTGGGGAGGGGACAGGAACCAGACACCACTTCCGGTCATCGGAGTGGGGAAGGCATTCAGAACAAGGAGGGCATGACGGCGAGGGCACATGTAAGCAGCAGCAGCCACAGTAACTATAATAATAAATAATATAAAGAACCTGACCTGACTCTGGCGTGCTTCCTGGGGTGGAGAACACGACAACTGGCAACGAAGTCGGGATTTCAAGGACACAGCAGACGTGTGTTCCCAGGTCCTTCGTGACCAAGTGACGGAGCCAGGAGCCCACCCTCGTCTGCCAGCAAAGAACAGGAGAAAATCGCGGCAATAGCAGAAGACACCCGAGTGCAGAAAGAAGCGGAGCCAGGAGTCCACCCTGGTCCAAGTGCTGAGGAAGAGCAAAACAATGTGGGAGCCCACCCCGGCCGCAGTGGAAAAGTGGAAGAGGCCCCCGACTGCCTGACATCAAGCGATGTACCCATATGTGCGCGTGAGCACCGAGCGCATAATTTAAATATGTGCACACGACTGCGTTCTTGTCCCAGCCGCCCGCCGCATCAAGAAAGACTTTATCATTCGCCCATAAATTGAAGGAAATCTCGCTTGAGAACAGTGGCCATTTTGGGGTCAGGCGGGAGCAGCAAATGAGCGTCCTGGAAGGCCCTGTGGCCATTTTGAGGCTAGGCGAAGACACCAGAAGTTCTACGATTTTGCGAGATTCCAGATGCCATTTTAAGGTCAGGCATACTAAGCCAATAAGCAGCGAGGGGTGGCGGCCATTTTAAAGTCAGGCAAACTCAAAACAGCTTACAGAAAAGTGGAATTAAAAGGAAAAACCAACGGAAACAGAAAATATAACAAAAGGAAAGAATAAAGAGCATAAATAAAGAGACAAATAGAAAACGAAAGTACACTATCACAGTGTTAACAGGAAAAGGAAGTATGCTCAAACAAGACTTGCACCAGAGCTGCACGTCAAGACAATGGTTGAACCAACAAGTGACAAGAACAATACACAAGCAATATTCCGCAGGCCACTTCCATTCAGCCTACCTGAACCACATATAGGTATCAGATGGGAAAGATGGATTCGCCAGTTCGAACGATACATGCGCGCCACAGACATCATAGAAGCCAAGCACATAGATCTATTTTTAAACTTCGTAGGGGACGAAGTGGAAGACCTGCTAGGAACATTTCCTCAAGATCAAACAGCAACATATAAGGGACTGATAAAGTGCCTCACAGACAAGTTTGACCTGCAAAGAAACATTGATTTTGAAAGATACACCTTCACCACTGCATGCCAAAGAGCAGAGGAGTCCCGCGACAACTTTGCAACAAGACTGCGTAAATTGGTCACATACTGCGAATTCGATAGGTTTGACAACGTACAGGCAATTCAACAGCGCATCATTGAAGGCTGTCAGTCTGTGGAATTCCGCACACAAATTCTGAAGGAACTGACCTCGCTGGAGAAAATTCTGACCATGGCCCGGGCGGAAGCGAGAGCAACAACACATGCAAGGCAGATGGAACTGGGAAAAGAAAGAAGAATAGAACAAACTAACCGCATGACCGGAATTAACAGGAAGAAAGAAAACACAGTTCCACTGCCAAGAAAACCGCATGAGAGAGCATGTTATAGATGCAGACTCGAGTTTCCACACGTCGGCTCATGCCCGGCAATGGGTCAGAAATGCAGGAAATGCAACAGAGATAATCATTTTGCAAGGGCCTGCATGGGTGCACAATTTAAAGTTGAGCAAGGAAGACTAGGAAGACCACGGACTGCAACAAACAGATATGCCAGGCACATGGAAACAGCAAATCGCAGTTCTTCTGCTGAATCAGAAGGAGAAGCAATACAAGAGAATGTGGAGCGACTATATCTGATGTCCGATGCCCCTGCAGAAGACAGAGAGCGAGAGCGAATTCATCTAATAGAGTAACATCACGTAAAGAAAATAGCAACCATGGACATTGATGTAGGAAGACACAGCACACGATTCGTGCTAGATAGCAGGGCCACACGCTACATAATGTGTATATCAGAATATGAAAAGATTAAAATAAAACGCCACTATCACCGTCCACTGTTTATGTGTTCACCTGGGGTTGGAATAAACCAGTTGTCAAAATGGGGAAGTTTACAGAGACACTGATGTACAAAGAGAGGTCAAGCAAAGATGAAATACATGTGCTACGGTGAAACACTCCAGCACCGTGTCTGCTAAGCAACGTCACGGCGCAGGTGATGGGTCTGCTCGCAATGACGTACCACATGACAGAGTAACAGAACATTCTGCGAGACTATCCGGCAATACTACAAGGCCTAGGCAAACTAAAAGGATGGCAAATAACACTGCACATCAATGAAGCAATAAAACCTGTGGTTCAGCATCACCAACGAGTGCCGATACACCTGCAGCCACAGGTAGAAGAGGAAATACAAAGCCTGCTGAGCCAAGACATAATAGAGCCAGCAGATGGGCTGACCCATGGGTGTCTCCAATAGTGGCAGTTACAACGAAGAACACATCCAGGATTCGCATATGTGTAGATATGAGGATACCAAATACAGCGATTGAAAGTGAAAGACACCCTAGACCACACTTCAATAACATGATCAGCTGCCTCACTAGTGCATGCCGGATTTCAAAGCTGGACCTGTGCAAAGGGTATCATCAACTGGAGCTTGACCCACAATCAAGGTACATTACCACATTCTCCACACACATGGGCCTGTTTCGCTACAAACAACTGAGTTTTGGCATCTCATCGGCAGCAGAGATATTTCAGGAGACCATAAGGCATGTAATAAGTCCAGTAAAGAACAGCTTAAACAACAGTGACTACATTTTGGTGTTTGGTCGATCAGATAAAGAGCTTGACAGAGCTTTGAGGGAAGTATACTTGCATCTGGAAAAAGCAGGCCTAACGCTGAATGAAGATAAGTGCGAACTAGGGAGTAATGAACTGGTATTCTTTGGACACATCTTCTCCAAGAAAGGAATGAGACCAGACTACAGCAAGGTAGAGACGCTGGAAATAGTGAGTCCTCCAACAGACGTCGCAGAAATAAGGTCATTTCTTAGGCTTGCCAGCTACTGTGCTCGATACATAAAAGACTTTGCCACGGTGAGCACACAGCTTCGAGTACTAACGAAGCAGGGTCAGAAATTCATCTGGTCACAAGAATTCAATAGGAGGTTGAGGCCATCAGACATGCTATAATAGCGTTGGACCATCTTGCCTATTTCGATCCAGTGCTGTGCACGAAACTGGCTGTGGATGCCAGCCTGGTTGGATTAGGAGCAATTTTAGCACAACACATGCCGGGCAGGGACTCTCCAAGAAAGATTGTGGCATATGCAAGCAAAAGTCTGTCTGACATTGAGAGGTCATACTCGCAGCCAGACAAAGGAAAACTTAGCAGTAGTATGGGCATGTGAACACTATTGCATGTTCATCTACTGGAAAGCATTCACCATCGTAACAGACCATCAGGCCCTGGTGACAATATATGGCAATCCAAATGCATAGATACCGCCTCGCATAGAGCGATGGGGCAAAAGATTGATGGACTATGACTTCAAGGTTGTGCACAAACCAGGAAAAGAACATAACCAGGCTGATTACATGTCACGGCATCCCTTACCGCAGACACCTGAGAACACATCAATAGCAGAGGAATATCTAAACTTTGTGCTAAAACAGGACACTCCGGCATCAATAACAATAGCAGAACTTGAGTAAGAAACAGGGGGGGATGCCACGATGCAAGCAGTGAAAGTGGTGACAAGACAGCAGAGATGGAGACACGTCAGCAACAACAGCATCATGAAAGAAGGAGTCAACAAGGAGGAGATGCTGGCATTCAAAAAGATTCATGAAGAACTATCAGAGACTGTGAATGGAATAGTAATGAGAGGAACAAGAATAATTATGCCAAGTGCACTACGCAGACAAACTGTAAACTTGGCACACGAATCACACAGAGGCATGGTCGCGACAAAGAAACTGCTACGGGAGAAAGTATGGTTCCCTGGCCTAGACAATATGGTGGAGGACACTATCATAAATTGCCACATTTGCCAAACGACAGGGCAGCCAGAAAAGCCTGAACCTCTACAAATGTTGGAACTCCCAAGGGCAGTGTGGACAGCACTGGCAGCAGACTTCTATGGACCGCTAGACACGGGCAACTACTTGCTCGGGATCATTGACGAATATTTAAGATTTCCTATTGTGCGACAAGTCTCATGGACATCAGCAAGCGCACCACTGCCAATACTGGATGACATATTTGCAGCCTGGGGCTCCCCACAAACACTAAAACAGACAATGGTCCCCCATTCTCAGGGGAGGAGTTTCGAAAATTCATGGACTACCTAGGCATTCATCACAGGAAGATAACACCTCTGTGGCCACAAGCAAATGGCATGGTGGAGAGGTTCATGGGGAACATAAAGAAGGCTGTCCAAAGAGCAAAGTTGGCACAGATATCAATAGGACAGGCACTCTGTTAAGTACTAAGAGATTATAGAAACACCCCTCACAACTCCACGGGACGATGCCCCGCTGAATTGGTGCTGAGCAGATCAAGCAGGACGAGGCTACCACAAGTAGAAGCAACAGAGTCACCAGAGCACAGCAGCATTGCTGCCAGAGACCACAAGGTCAAAGAGAAAATGAAGGCGTATGCCGGCGCCAGGCGACATACCACTCCATTGCACCTCAAGCAAGGGGACTCAGTGGTGGTGCGTCAGTGGCAACTGAGAAAATCAGACAGTCCGTTCTCAAAGGAACCGTTAACAGTGACACATGTCAAGGGGCCCATGATAATGGCGGCAGCAGGCCCTTACCAAATAACAAGGAACAGCTCTCACTTCAAGGGACTAAAGATCATGAATGAAGACGGAGAGGACACAGCAACAGTAAACACAAACACAGATGAAAGACAAGACGAGGAATTGCAGAAAGACAGGGAAGGACCTTGTCCAAGAAGAGAGAGCAAAAGACCAAAAAGACTTATTGAAGAAATGTAATGATGGGGACAACAAATCATCTCTGTCTCTCTCTCTCTCTCTCTCTCTCTCTCTCTCTCTCTCTCGTTCTCTCTCTCTCTCTCTCTCTCTCTCTCTCTGCCTCTATCTCTTGCACCAATTTCTTTTGCCATTTTCTTGCAACAAAATGGGAGATGTCGTGACCTGAGTAAAGGGGCACTAGGACCCTACCCGACTCGTGGGGAGGGGAAAGGAACCGGACACCACTTCCAGTCAGTTGAGTGTGGAGGGCATTCAGAACAAGGAGGGCATGACGACGAGGGCACATGTTGGCAGCAGTAGCCATAGCAACTATAATAATAAATAATATAAAGAACCTGCCCTGACTCTGGTGTGTTTCCTGGGGAGGAGAACACAACAGTCTCCTAACAAGATGATATCATTTTGTGCATCTGTTACAGATTTACGACAAACACAAAGTTATGTTGTCCATGTAAGGAAACAAGCAGAGCATGTTAAGAGCAGGTACACTTTGGATAGAATTTGGTTCAACATGCTCTCGCTTTCCGACCAAATCACCAGGTCTAATGCTGGGATGTTGACCCAATACAGGAAGGACTTCAAGACCTGGCTCTTCCAATGAAGCTCCATACCCAGACGGATGAGCAGCCCCCTCCCCAAGCGTCTTGAGACCCTCACAGGTGAGGAGCCGCGCTGAACAAACATCTGATTGATTGAGACCTGGAGAAACCTCTTCCATACTTCTTGCACTTGGGGTCATTGTGTGGTGTTGGTCCTCCACCCACCGGCTCGTCTAACGTCGATGGCTCCTGGTATGCAATGCACCGGGGAACATCACTTACAACGCATTCATTACAACGCACTACCATTACAACGCAACCATTACAATGCAAACCATTACAACGCATTGCGCTGGGGGGCGCTCTAGGATAGGGAATATATTTAATTTACTATCCAACACCTTCCCTACTATCCAGGGGGACTGGAGTTGGAATAGTAAATTAAATAATTCACTATCCAGCGCTTAAAAGCACTATGCGTTGTAATGGTATGCGATGTAAAAACCGCGTTGTAACAGCAGGCGTTGTAATAGCCTGCGTTGTAACGTCACCAATCCAATGCACCAGGTTGTAAAAGAGAGCACAGCACTCGAGATAGCAAAATAGCCACTATGCAATGAAAAATAATACAAAGTAATAGACGTTTTAGTGGGCCAGAGCTTCCACCCTAAATCCTCTGGAGCACGCAATGCTAAAATCCACACAACAATCTGTCATGGTTATACAATTTTGTTCTCAATACAGATGAATGTAAGCAGGAACCCATGACTGAGATTGAAACTAACTGATACTCTCTAATAAGTAGGTGTCAGAATCACCTCATGATAAAGAATGAGAGAAGAACTTGACAAAACTGATACCCACAGCACAGACAGGTGCTGGCTCCTGTTTTTTCTCAAATGCTCACTTTATTGTATCAATCTTCTGAACGAGGCTTCGGTTATTACACACTGCGGAGGATATGCAAAATAAAATGGCGTCTGTGTATTAGAAAGGTATGTAACTTAGCATGCATTTTTGGATTTAGTAGTCTGCAGGCTGATATAAATATGGCATAGCAATTTAATAATAAAACGGAACAGTGCATATTATGGCATACAAAAGCATTGGCTGTTTCGCAATATATGTAATTGTATTAGGGCACAGATATGAGTAAATGTACTTTCCCAGTAGGCATAGATGTACTAGTCTGCAGGCTGGTATAAATACGATACAGCAATTCAATATTATAATATAACAGTACATATTAAGGCATGCAAAAGCATTCGCTGTTTCGCAATTCATGTAATTGTATTAAGGCACAGACATAAGTAAATCTACTCTCCCAGTGAGCATAGATGTCCTATTCTTAAAACCACATCTACATGCCAAGAATATATATGCTTTTATGTGAGATTTTAGAGCTTTTAATATAGTGCCATATATCATATATATGCCATATACCATATACATATTTCCCTACTTACTTAGTTATGCCTGTTACTCCTCCTGGGGCATAGGCCATCAACCAGGACTGTCTAGCTATCTCCGTCTTGTGCTTTTCTTTCACTCTGACCCCAGGTGTAGCCCCTCTCCTTGCAGTCAGCCTCAAGACCTCGGTGCAAGGTGTTTCTTGGCCTTCCTCTTTTCTTTTTCCCTTCAGGGTTCCAGGTTGGGGCTTGCTTGGTGGTGTTTAACGCAGGCTTGCAGAGGACGTGTCCTATCCCGCCCCAGCACCTTTTCCTGATTTCTTCATGGGCAGCGAGTTGGTAAGTCTTCTGCTAAAGGTTGTTGTTGCTGAAGGTGTTTGGCCAGCGGATTTTCAGGATTTTCCTCAGACAGGTGCTGATGAAGGCCTGACTTTGTTGGTGGTAGTTACTTGTGTCCTCCAGGTTTCTGCTCCACACAGAAGGATCGATTTTACGTTAGTGTTGAAAAGCCTGATCTTGGTTCTCTGCATTAGGTCCTCAAGCGTCAGATCTCCTTTAACTGAATGAAGGCAGCCCTTGCTTTGCCAATTCTTGCCTTGGCATCAGCGTCTGTGCCGCCCTGCTTGTCTAGGTGAAGCCTCAACCTCTTCCAGTGCATCGCCTGCAAGAGTGACTGTAACTGTGTTGCAGTGACTCTCTTTTCTTTTTTCACTATCCCGCCTTTCTCCCCCTCCGGGGCTTGTGGGTTCCCCACCCTCCTCCCTACCTCCTTCTCATGCCCTGTTCTCTTCCCGGCTACCCTTCTCTGTGCTGATCATCATGGGTTGCATTGAGGAACTGTGCATTTGTCCTGGATTTGCCCCTACTGAACCCCCGCGTGCGCCAGATTTGATGGGCTGTCGCATGCTATGTACCTAGTCCTGCACCTATTTTGCAATGTATGGTTGCTTTATGTCTCACGTATCAAGTTCTAAACCCAATTTCCTTACTTCCTGTTTAGTTTTAACCATTCACTAAAGAATTGTGAAACAAATATTTAAGAATAGTAAATCTATATCTACCTATATATATCCCTACACTTACCTGTGTATCCTTACTTTGAAGCTTTAGCTGTTCTTTATATTCTGGAGTCAATCTTTAAAAAAAAAATGTTTTTATTCATGTACATAAACCGATGTGAACAATTTGATATCTTGGTAGTACACCTGGGCATGTGTTACCCCCCTGGGTCCTGTATATATTACAGCACAGTGGGCGCATAGATGGGTGTGTTAAGGGTCAGTTGAGACCACATTTGCAGATACCAGATTGTGATGGGAATGGAGAGAAGGACACTGTAATTGGGACAACATTAAGCTGCACACTGTATAATTTGCATAGATAATGCTTCAAATATTTTCACGATTTTAGATCAGAGTTTCCCTTGGTGCATGAATGCTCGACATGAGTTTTACATCCGGAACGCCTGCAGAACAGCTGAATAGCTGCTCCACTTTTCTTAGCTGTCGTGCCCTCATTTGAAGCCTGTTATTTCTGCTTAGATGTGCAGTTTGGGGACTCCCTTCATAATAATGCAGCTGGCAAACCCCCAGACTGCAGACAAAGGGGACACGACAAAGAAAATCACCAGCTGCCAGCACGTATGACGCGCTTTGTAGGGCGCACAATGAGCGCCTTTTCAAACAAGTATGAAAGTATTAAGATACCTTATCACCTTCATTGGAATGTTGAGAGTGGGACAGCCAATCAGAATAAATGGAACGTAGTATGTCACTTCCTTGGCAGACCTGCAGACGCAGCGCTCTGTATAGGTTTGAAATGTATAAGCGCATCTTTATCAGGAAGCCAAGTGAATGCTTCTGCTGATAGCAAGGCACAGGCTGGCAGTGCCAACCGCGGAATGCATTGCCCACCGAGTAACTTCGTGAACATCCTACATGGAGTGGAATGATGAAATATAGAAACTTTACAACACAATAGCATGATGCATCATTGTATTCTTCCAGCATACAACTCATGCTTTAGAGGGGCAGCTGAGAACTTAAGGGAATTAGTTGGAAAGGTATGTATTAAACAATTAAATAAAAGAGACAAGTATGGAAATCAGGGGGAGAAGATTGGCATCCTGCCATCCTTATCCTACCATTTTAGGAGTATAATTCTAATAAGAAAGGGATTCGTAACCATTTAAAACTGCAAGAAAAAAATCAAACATGGGTAAATTAAATGTATTTGTTGAATTTGTCACAAATGTAAATAAATTGGAAATCGGTATTTGTCACAGTATATTCGGGGCAAAAGAAACATAGACCATTGACAAGACAGGGCAGGGCCTTACACAATGCGTTATACAACTTTGTTTTTTCTGGTATGTTGTTAACACACCCTTATGCCTTAAACTCCACTGATATACAACCCCCATTTACCTTACTGTCTCCTACCCAACCCCAGCGCGTCCACGTTCCCCTCCCCTCGCTCATTTATTCCAATGTTCACTCCCGAGGTGCACGACAGGACAGCACGCTTCCCATCATGTCCGTATATTTATATCTACGTAACTTTCTATCACACCAGACTGGATATTGTGGTTGCACTGAAGCTTTATATGTAGGGGATTGTTTTTTGTTCTCTTATTCAGGTCACTTGTGGATTTTCTCTATTTACCTTATTTCGTTTGTTGTGTTTTTTTATATCCGAAGGGAGGCTTGGGGGGGGCAGCCGACCCCTGGGAGGTCCCCCCCCCCGCCCGGGCTGTTTGGGAGGGGTGGGTGGGTCCATTTTAGAGCAGGCAGGCGTTTTGGGCTGTTTTTGGGCTATTTTTAGTTGGGTTTGGAGCCCAAGCTATAAGTGGGTTGGGCTCCTCCTCCCGGCCACCATTTTAGGCTAAGGTGACCTGGTGGCCGGGAGGTATCTTCAGGTAGCTTTTGTAGGTAGTTTTTGTAGTCAATTTGTGGTAGGATTCATTTGCTTATTAGCGTTTCGATATGGCCGAGGAAGATTATCGCGTTCTGGAAGCGATACGTCTTCTTAGTGAAGCGGGCCGATTGGACTTGGTTATAGGAGAGCGGGAGCAGGTCGGGCCTCCGCGTCCCCAACATTTGGCGTCGGCACGAGTGTCGGCTGTTGTGGCGGCGTGTGTCTCCCCGAAGCGCCGTCGTCAGGAGGTGGTAAGTGAACGAGGCCGCTCTAGAACTAGGAGAGCGGCCCCGGGTGTGAAGGCACGGCGGGGGAGTGGTTCGGGGCTCTCTGAGCCTGTGTGTGCGCGGGAATTTGCTGCGGGCAGGCCAGCGGGTGTTAGGGAGATACAGGCTGCGCCGGTTGACGTACCGGTTTCAGCTTTACATGAGAGAGCCGCTTCGGCTCCATTACATCGAGGTCGTCGTGCCTCCAAACAGCGCGGGGGAAAGCAGCGCTCTGCCTCGGCCTCCGCAGTGACGGTTAGTGATGTCATTGGCGGGGGAGGGGCGGAGGCCTTGTTGGAGCGTGAGGCATTGGTTTGCATGCCGGTGCAAGGCGGGCAGGTTGAGCCTGGGCTTGAAGTGTTGGTTTCTCTTCAGGGCAATAATACACAGGCTGCTTTTCCAGCGCCTAGGGATGTAGAGGGAGAGTTGTTCTTTACTCCTTCTCGCCCCCATAGAGTTTCTTTTCCGGTAGGTCAGGAGGATGCTTTTCTGGCAGGGGGGGTTGTGGAAACTGGTGCAGCTGTGGTTCCTTTTAGCCCATTATTGTTTTCTCCTCCGGTATCTGTTAGGGGTGAGGTTGTTTCTGTGTGCAGTGGTTCTGTGGGGGAGGGCGAGTGGGCACAGATGGGGGGTCATGAGGGGTCTTCCCTTTTACATTCAGGTCTCAGGGATGAGGCTTTGGTATTTTCTCAGGTTCCTTCTTTTTCCCGGGCAGTGGACAAGGGTGTGGAGGGTTCTTGTCCTGTGGTTGGGCATTTGAGTGGGTCTCACTTGGGGGTTAGGGTTCGGTCTTGGGGGGGTCTGGATATCTTTCCCTCTTGGGCTGAAGAGCTGAGTGATGCCAACAAGTTTCAAAAAGATGAGGGTCATGGGGATGTGGTTTCAATGTCTGGTGCGGTGAATTTTCCAGGTTTACAGGTTGGTGGGCGGAATAGGGCGTCAGATGCTTTGGAAGTGGTGCATCAGGAGGGCGTGGGTCAGGGTTCTCAGGTGCAGGGTCCGGCGTCTGCGATGGTTCAAGCAATGTTGGACTGGAGTAGTGACGAGGAGGTGTGTGGGCCTTCCCCCCTCCCCCTCAGTTGAGTACTGTTTCTAAGGGGAGGGATCCTGTTTGTTCGGTTGATTTTCAGGGGAGTGTTCAGAGTGTTGGTAGGGCAGCAGTAGAAGGGTTTTCAGGTTCTGGTAATTTTTGTAGTAAGGGACCCGGCACATCAGTCCGGCCTTTTTCTTTTCAGGATAGGGAGCGGTCTAGAGCAGCGGACTTGGTGGGGCGGAATGTAGCCCATTTAGGCCAAGGTGAAGGGAGGGTGGAGCCTTGCGCGGCACGTCCCGTACCATCGAGGGATCCCATCGTGGCCAGCAGAAGCAGGTTCAGTGCGACCTCGGTGGCCCCAACGAGGGAAGTCAACACAGTCAGTGTAAGTAGGTCAAGCGCGACCTCCCTGGCCCCATCGAGGGATTACAGCGCAGTTCTCAAGAGCTGGTCCGGCGCGACTTCTCTTGTTCCGCAGGCTCTTCAATTTCAACAAGTGGTTTTGCCAGTGGAAAAAGGTTTTGTGAGTGGTAAAAGTGGAGGTGTGTACCGGCGAGTTCAGTCGGCTTCCCCGCCACGCTCACAGTTCAGGGTTGGTAAGGCCCGTGATCGTTCGCATACCTTTGGAAAGGTCCAAAAGGATGTGGTGTTGCCTGCCCCTCCCCAGTTAAATGAGTCGTTAATTCTTGACTATGATGAGGATAGCCCAGAGGAGGGTGAAGTACGTGACATGGTGTCTGGGGGGGGGGGGCATTTTCATGTCTCTCATAGTTCTTTACAGGCACCGGTGGTGCACACTCGAGCGGCGTTGTCAAGACCACGAGAGCTCGGCCCCTCAGTGAGGGCTCCTCGGCGGGCGGATGACGTTTCACATGTGGCATGGAGAGCGGAGCCAAGTCAGCCTCCTTTGTTGCGTCCAGGTGAGAATGCTGATACTCGGGCGAAGCCTAAAATGGTATCTGTTGGGATTGGGGAGGATTTAGTATCTGGGGGGACTGAGGGTAAGTTATACAAGGGTCGCTATGTGAAGGACCAGAGTGTAAGTACTAATGAGGATGATAAAGTTGTAGGTGCCAAGGAAGACAGTGGGACTTCTACAGTTGGGGTAGAAACGGCGACAGATGCCTTACATAGTAAAGAGCTAAAAATTAAGAAATTGCCCTATATGGGCGTCACTAAGCCTTTGGGGGCTTGTTTAATGTTGAGCACTAAGGAGAGGATATGGAAAGGTGAGTATGTTGAGCTTTTAAAGTTATTACATAGGGAGGACCGTGCTAAAGAGGGATCCAAAGAGGAGGAATACTAACTAGCTAAGCGCCCCAAGGTCCCATTGAACATTGAAAATTGGACGGCAGCCTTTTTGATTTATGCCAGCGTTTATTGTGACAAGTTCCCTGAGCGCTGCGTCTCACTGTTTAAGTACATGGATGTGATTAGAAAAGCACAAATCACAAGGAATGTCTTTGCATGGGCGCAATATGATGAAGAGTTTAGGGCGCGCATGGCTTGGGACCCTGATGCAAAATGGGGGGAATTGGACACGGATCTTTGGCAACACACTATGGGTGCTTCAGCTAGTGGTAAAACAATCTTTACAGCTAGTGGTTTACCTTTGGTTCATCGCCCCTTTCAGGCGCAACCCACCCGTGGAGGGGTGGGGGCCAGTTCATCAGGGCAGTCTAGTTTCAGGACCTGCTGGGATTTCAATAAAGGGGCATGCAATAGAGAGTTTTGTAAGTTCCGACATGAATGTTCCCAATGTGGGAGGAAAAATCACCCTTTGGCAAGATGCTGGGGGCCTAGGCCCACGGGTGGGCAACAGGGGTCCCAGCAGGGTTCGGGACTTCACACCACACCACACCACAGCCACCTCAAGCTTCCAGGGGAAGGAAATCTTCGACAGGTGTTGGGCCCAAAGGCTCATACACCGGTTAATGTATTTCATTTGGCTGACGCTTTGCATGGTTATGGGTCTGCTGAGTTGCAAGAGTTTTTGTTGTCAGGTTTTCAAGAAGGTTTTCATCTAGGTTATGAAGGGCCTCGTTTGCGGCGTTGGTCTAAGAATCTCAAATCGGCAGGTGAGCATAAGGCTGTGGTCCAGGAGAAATTAAATAAAGAGGTGTGTGAGGGCAGAATGGCAGGTCCTTTTGATGATTGGCCTTTGGAGAATTTAATAATTTCACCCATTGGTGTGGTCCCCAAAAAAGAACCAGGGCAGTTCAGGCTCATCCACCATTTGTCATGGCCAGAGGGTGGATCGGTAAATGATTTTATTGATGATGAAGCTGCTTCTGTTTCCTATTCTTCTGTTGATGTGGCCATGTCATTGGTAGTAGCAGCGGGCCCTTCCGCTTTAATGGCAAAATGCGATATCAAATCTGCATTTAGACTACTTCCAGTCCATCCTGAAGATTGGAATCTTCTGGGTATCCATTTCCTTGGGAGGTGGTACGTGGACAAAGCATTGCCAATGGGCTGCTCCATGTCGTGTGCATTGTTTGAAACCTTCAGTACGTTTTTACAATGGTTTTTCACACAAAAATCTGGTCATACGTTGGTCACGCACTATTTGGATGATTTCTTTTTTGTGGGTGCTGCAGATTCTTCAGACTGCCAGAATGCTCTGGTTACGTTTCAAAAACTTATGGATCATTTGGGTGTGCCTTTGGCTCCTGAGAAGACCATGGGTCCTTGCGCGACCATGTCTTTTTTGGGAATAGAAATTGACTCACAGTCCATGCAGGCTCGTTTACCACTTGAAAAGAAAATGAAAATGTTGGAATTAGTGGAAATGATGTTACCTAAACAAAAAGTTATGGTGCGGGAGGTTCAAGTTTTGCTGGGTCACCTTAATTTTGCATGTAGGGTGGTCAGGGCGGGCAGAACTTTCTGTAGGCGACTGGGCAGGGCTCTGTCTGGTCATTACTTGCCACATCACCGGGTTCGACTGTCAGCAGGAGTAAAGGAGGATTTGCGTATGTGGGTCACCTTTTTGCATTCTTTCAATGGTGTTCCTTTATGCAGAGAGGTTGATTGGACTTGGGATGTTCAGATTTTTTCTGATGCGGCTGGCAGCGATGGTTTTGGCTTGTACTGGCAAGGAAAGTGGTGTGCGCAACAGTGGCCTGAGAGTTGGAAGAGTGGAGGCAGAAGCATTGCCTTTTTGGAATTGTTTCCAGTTGTTGTGGCAGTTACTTTGTGAGGCCAGGATTTGGCTCACAAGAAGGTTCTTTTCAGGATTGATAATCTGGCTGTGGTGCAGGTAATCAATAGACAATCTGCTAGGGACGTGCAAGTCCTGAAATTGCTCAGGGTCTTTGTGTTGGGTTGCCTCAAGTTTGACATTTGCTTTAGGGCCCTGCACATTCCTGGTGTGGACAATGACATTGCAGATGCTTTGTCTCGTTCACAGTGGGAGAGATTCCGTGGGCTAGCTTTGGAGGCAGACGAGACGCCGACTCCCATGCCGGAGCACCTGTGGACGGTAGGCAACACAGGGTCTTTCAGCTGGTGGTAGGTTCATTGGCTCCTTCTACTAGAACAGCTTATGAGTTAGCATGGAAAGAGTTTTTGTCTTCTGGAGATCGTAGGAGAGAGATGCATTGGCAGAGGTCAGAGGATGTGGTTCAGTTTATTTTGTGGTTAATGGATAAGGGTTTATCTAGAGTTACTATTGCTGGGAAGTTAGCGGGCGTTTCATTTATGGGTAAGTTGTTCTGGGGTTACTCGCCGTCTGCTGGGGAGTTGGGTATGAGAATGTTGGAAGGGTGGGCCCGGGAGCGGGGTGGTGTTCAGGCGGTGAGGTCTCCTTTGTCGTGGCAGAAGTTGGCAAGTGTTGTGGCAGTTTTGTCGGGGGTTTGCAGAGATGGGTCAGAAGCTTGTCTTTTTTCTACTTTGATGGTTTGGTTGTTTTTAGGAGCTTTTAGGGTGTCAGAGCTGTTGGGCAACAGGTTTAAAAAAGGTGTTTTGTGGGGGGATGTTCATTTGTCAGTGAGCGGAGTACATATTTGGCTCTCTCATTCAAAAACAGATCAGAGGAACACAGGGAAGGGTATTTGGTTGGCAGTTGTTTCCCCCCCGGAGACTTGCCCTTTGAGTTGGGCGTAACGCTGGTGGGAATTTTCGGGTGGGGTTTTGGAACATAATGTTTTTCAACACCTGGATGGTTCTGTGGTTACTAATTATCAATTGCGCATGGTGCTGCGGAAAGCGCTGTGTCAGCTTGGCCTTGATGAGTCATTATATGGCACGCATTCTTTTAGAATAGGAGCTGCAACAGAAGCTTTTAATAGGGGTTGGTCGAGAGAGGACATTATGCGTCTGGGGCGCTGGACTTCAAATTGCTTTCAGCGCTATGTCAGACGGGAGGTTGGGGATGCGCCTGCGTCTTCTTCTGTTTTGCCTATCTGATGCTACTTTTTCTTTCATGTTCCGTGGCTGGTCCTCGTTCTGAATTCTTGACTATTTGGATCGTGGGGCACTCCTTCATTAAAAGGGCTCAACTTCAAGCTCGTTTGAGTTATTTTGGCACTATGCTTGGTTTCAATGAACGTTTATTCAATGTTGTTTGGAAGGGTAGGGGGGGTATGTTATGGAAGGACCTAATTCCAGCTCTTGATTCTTGGTT